>NW_021941510.1:0-10000 GCF_902148855.1 Sphaeramia orbicularis | reverse complement strand
TATATATATATACATATATGCACACCATACACACATATATACACGCACAAGAGGCTGGACAGCCACTGACAGAGCACAACTCATACACACACACACACACACACACACATATATATATATATATATATATATATTTACATACACACATACATATACATATGTGTGTGTGTTGTGCTCACTCAGTGTCTGTGGAGTGTGTTGTTCTTGTGTGTGTTTTCCTGTTTCTGGAATGTCCTGGTCCCCACCCCCCCAGCCCCACAGACCCTTCTGGTTTTTATTAGCACAGCCTGATCCCCGTTAAACCTCTTGCCCCCCCCCCCCCCCCCCCCCCCCCGATAGTCAGTGCTTGTCAGTGGACCCCTGGAAATCCACCCCCCACCCCCCTACCCCCCCGCCGTGGTTGGTTCTTGGCCAGAAATCTGACCGGGTCAACTTTCCAGAAGCTCATGGACTGAACCCACATGGTCCTGAACCCACATGGTCCTGAACCCACATGGTCCTGGGCTCATGGACTGAACCCACATGGTCCTGAACCCACATGGTCCTGGGCTCATGGACTGAACCCACATGGTCCTGAACCCACATGGTCCTGGGCTCATGGACTGAACCCACATGGTCCTGAACCCACATGGTCCTGGACTCATGGACTGAACCCACATGGTCCTGAACCCACATGGTCCTGGGCTCATGGACTGAACCCACATGGTCCTGAACCCACATGGTCCTGGGCTCATGGACTGAACCCACATGGTCCTGAACCCACATGGTCCTGGGCTCATGGACTGAACCCACATGGTCCTGAACCCACATGGTCCTGGGCTCATGGACTGAACCCACATGGTCCTGAACCCACATGGTCCTGGGCTCATGGACTGAACCCACATGGTCCTGAACCCACATGGTCCTGGACTCATGGACTGAACCCACATGGTCCTGAACCCACATGGTCCTGGGCTCATGGACTGAGCCCACATGGTCCTGAACCCACATGGTCCTGGGCTCATGGACTGAACCCACATGGTCCTGAACCCACATGGTCCTGGGCTCATGGACTGAACCCACATGGTCCTGAACCCACATGGTCCTGGGCTCATGGACTGAACCCACATGGTCCTGAACCCACATGGTCCTGGACTCATGGACTGAACCCACATGGTCCTTCTGTAGTAAACCCACTGACACACTGTGGGGTTTGATTAGCTCCTTCTAAACAGGACATGCCCCCCCCCCATGGTCAGTACATGTTCAGAATGTGAACCCTTCATGGTCTGTGTCATATTCCTTTGCTTCTGAACGACTGAAGTATTTGCAGCTTCCCAGTGTTTATTTTTCTTGGACTGGGTTGGAAACGGTTCTGAACGGACAGCAGTGACCCTGGAGGCGGTCTGCGTGGGTCCAGTCGAGGGTCTGGAATCTGAGTTTTCAGGCTGATATGATCCAGCACCTCCGATCCCATCTATTATAGATACGTGTGTGGCACCTCATGATGCGATGCAATACAACACGATTCACAGCCAAACCACGACACAGAGCAATTCAGCACATTGTGATCGAACACATTCACTCTGGTTTAAGAAAAACATACGGAGTACAGGTCTATGAGCGGAGTATTTATTTATCAAATAACACCAGGAGTTTTTACAAAGTGGATTTTGGACTTTGTTTCCAAAGTCGTTTCTCTGTTTCTAACTCAGCTTTTTACAGTCTGTGGTCTGGTCTGTACTGCAGTATCTGTGGTGTGTACTGCAGTATCTGTGGTCTGTACTGCAGTATCTGTGGCGTGTACTGCAGTATCTGTGGTGTTTACTGCAGTATCTGTGGTCTGTACTGCAGTATCTGTGATGTGTACTGCAGTATCTGTGGTGTTTACTGCAGTATCTGTGGTCTGTACTGCAGTATCTGTGATGTGTACTGCAGTATCTGTGGTGTGTACTGCAGTATCTGTGGTCTGTACTGCAGTATCTGTGGTCTGTACTGCAGTATCTGTGGTTTGTACTGCAGTATCTGTGGTGTGTACTGCAGTATCTGTGGCGCGTACTGCAGTATCTGTGGCATGTACTGCAGTATCTGTGGCCTGTACTGCAGTATCTGTGATGTGTACTGCAGTGTCTGTGGTGTGTACTGCAGTATCTGTGGTGTGTACTGCAGTATCTGTGGTGTGTACTGCAGTATCTGTGGCGTGTACTGCAGTATCTGTGGTGTGTACTGCAGTATCTGTGGTCTGTACTGCAGTATCTGTGATGTGTACTGCAGTATCTGTGGTGTGTACTGCAGTATCTGTGGTCTGTACTGCAGTATCTGTGGTGTGTACTGCAGTATCTGTAGTCTGTACTGCAGTATCTGTGATGTGTACTGCAGTGTCTGAGGTCTGTACTGCAGTATCTGTGGTGTGTACTGCAGTATCTGTGGTCTGTACTGCAGTGTCTGTGGTCTGTACTGCAGTGTCTGTGGTGTGTACTGCAGTATCTGTGGTGTGTACTGCAGTATCTGTGGTGTGTACTGCAGTATCTGTGGTGTGTACTGCAGTATCTGTGGTGTGTACTGCAGTAACTGTGGCGTGTACTGCAGTATCTGTGGTGTGTACTGCAGTATCTGTGATGTGTACTGCAGTGTCTGAGGTCTGTACTGCAGTATCTGTGGTGTGTACTGCAGTATCTGTGGCCTGTACTGCAGTATCTGTGGTCTGTACTGCAGTATCTGTGATGTGTACTGCAGTGTCTGTGGTGTGTACTGCAGTATCTGTGGTGTGTACTGCAGTATCTGTGGCCTGTACTGCAGTATCTGTGGTCTGTACTGCAGTATCTGTGATGTGTACTGCAGTGTCTGTGGTCTGTACTGCAGTATCTGTGGTCTGTACTGCAGTATCTGTGATGTGTACTGCAGTATCTGTGGTCTGTACTGCAGTATCTGTGATGTGTACTGCAGTATCTGTGGCCTGTACTGCAGTATCTGTGGTCTGTACTGCAGTATCTGTGATGTGTACTGCAGTATCTGTGGTGTGTACTGCAGTATCTGTGGTGTGTACTGCAGTATCTGTGATGTGTACTGCTGTATCTGTGGTCTGTACTGCAGTATCTGTGGTGTGTACTGCAGTATCTGTGGCCTGTACTGCAGTATCTGTGGTCTGTACTGCAGTATCTGTGATGTGTACTGCAGAATCTGTGGTGTGTACTTCAGTATCTGTGGTGTGTACTGCAGTATCTGTGGCCTGTACTGCAGTATATGTGGTCTGTACTGCAGTATCTGTGATGTGTACTGCAGTGTCTGTGGTCTGTACTGCAGTATCTGTGGTGTGTACTTCAGTATCTGTGGTGTGTACTGCAGTATCTGTGGTGTGTTCTGCAGTATCTGTGGTGTGTACTGCAGTATCTGTGGCCTGTACTGCAGTATCTGTGGTCTGTACTGCAGTATCTGTGGTGTGTACTGCAGTGTCTGTGGTCTGTACTGCAGTATCTGTGGTGTGTACTTCAGTATCTGTGGTGTGTACTGCAGTATCTGTGGTGTGTACTGCAGTATCTGTGGTCTGTACTGCAGTATCTGTGGTGTGTACTGCAGTATCTGTGGCCTGTACTGCAGTATCTGTGGTCTGTACTGCAGTATCTGTGATGTGTACTGCAGTGTCTGAGGTCTGTACTGCAGTATCTGTGGTGTGTACTGCAGTATCTGTGGTGTGTACTGCAGTATCTGTGGTCTGTACTGCAGTATCTGTGATGTGTACTGCAGTGTCTGTGGTCTGTACTGCAGTATCTGTGGTGTGTACTGCAGTATCTGTGGTGTGTACTGCAGTATCTGTGGCCTGTACTGCAGTATCTGTGGTCTGTACTGCAGTATCTGTGATGTGTACTGCAGTGTCTGTGGTCTCTACTGCAGTATCTGTGGTGTGTACTTCAGTATCTGTGGTGTGTACTGCAGTATTTGTGGTGTGTACTGCTGTATCTGTGGCCTGTACTGCAGTATCTGTGGTCTGTACTGCAGTATCTGTGATGTGTACTGCAGTGTCTGTGGTCTGTACTGCAGTATCTGTGGTGTGTACTGCAGTATCTGTGGTGTGTACTGCAGTATCTGTGGTGTGTACTGCAGTATCTGTGGTGTGTACTGCAGTATCTGTGGTCTGTACTGCAGTATCTGTGGTGTGTACTGCAGTATCTGTGGTCTGTACTGCAGTATCTGTGGTGTGTACTGCAGTATCTGTGGTGTGTACTTCAGTATCTGTGGTCTGTACTGCAGTATCTGTGGTGTGTACTGCAGTATCTGTGGCCTGTACTGCAGTATCTGTGGTCTGTACTGCAGTATCTGTGATGTGTACTGCAGTGTCTGAGGTCTGTACTGCAGTATCTGTGGTGTGTACTGCAGTATCTGTGGTCTGTACTGCAGTATCTGTGATGTGTACTGCAGTGTCTGTGGTCTGTACTGCAGTATCTGTGGTGTGTACTGCAGTATCTGTGGTGTGTACTGCAGTATCTGTGGTGTGTACTGCTGTATCTGTGGCCTGTACTGCAGTATCTGTGGTGTGTACTTCAGTATCTGTGGTGTGTACTGCAGTATCTGTGGTGTGTACTGCAGTATCTGTGGTGTGTACTGCAGTATCTGTGGTCTGTACTGCAGTATCTGTGGTGTGTACTGCAGTATCTGTGGTGTGTACTGCAGTATCTGTGGTGTGTACTGCAGTATCTGTGGCCTGTACTGCAGTATCTGTGGTGTGTACTGCAGTATCTGTGGTGTGTACTGCAGTATCTGTGGTGTGTACTGCAGTATCTGTGGCCTGTACTGCAGTATCTGTGGTCTGTACTGCAGTATCTGTGATGTGTACTGAAGTGTCTGTGGTCTGTACTGCAGTATCTGTGGTGTGTACTGCAGTATCTGTGGCCTGTACTGCAGTATCTGTGGTCTGTACTGCAGTATCTGTGATGTGTACAGCAGTGTCTGTGGTCTGTACTGCAGTATCTGTGGTGTGTACTTCAGTATCTGTGGTGTGTACTGCAGTATCTGTGGTGTGTACTGCAGTATCTGTGGTGTGTACTGCAGTATCTGTGGTCTGTACTGCAGTATCTGTGGTGTGTACTGCAGTATCTGTGGCCTGTACTGCAGTATCTGTGGTCTGTACTGCAGTATCTGTGATGTGTACTGCAGTGTCTGAGGTCTGTACTGCAGTATCTGTGGTGTGTACTGCAGTATCTGTGGTCTGTACTGCAGTATCTGTGATGTGTACTGCAGTGTCTGCGGTCTGTACTGTAGTATCTGTGGAGTGTACTGCAGTATCTGTGGTGTGTACTGCAGTATCTGTGGTGTGTACTGCTGTATCTGTGGCCTGTACTGCAGTATCTGTGGTCTGTACTGCAGTATCTGTGATGTGTACTGCAGTGTCTGTGGTCTCTACTGCAGTATCTGTGGTGTGTACTTCAGTATCTGTGGTGTGTACTGCAGTATCTGTGGTCTGTACTGCAGTATCTGTGGTGTGTACTGCAGTATCTGTGGTCTGTACTGCAGTATCTGTGGTGTGTACTGCAGTATCTGTGGTCTGTACTGCAGTATCTGTGGTGTGTCCTTCAGTATCTGTGGTCTGTACTGCAGTATCTGTGGTGTGTACTGCAGTATCTGTGGCCTGTACTGCAGTATCTGTGGTCTGTACTGCAGTATCTGTGATGTGTACTGCAGTGTCTGAGGTCTGTACTGCAGTATCTGTGGTGTGTACTGCAGTATCTGTGGTCTGTACTGCAGTATCTGTGATGTGTACTGCAGTGTCTGTGGTCTGTGCTGCAGTATCTGTGGTGTGTACTGCAGTATCTGTGGTGTGTACTGCAGTATCTGTGGTGTGTACTGCTGTATCTGTGGCCTGTACTGCAGTATCTGTGGTGTGTACTTCAGTATTTGTGGTGTGTACTGCAGTATCTGTGGTCTGTACTGCAGTATCTGTGGTGTGTACTGCAGTATCTGTGGTCTGTACTGCAGTATCTGTGGTGTGTACTGCAGTATCTGTGGTGTGTACTGCAGTATCTGTGGTCTGTACTGCAGTATCTGTGGTGTGTACTGCAGTATCTGTGGCCTGTACTGCAGTATCTGTGGTCTGTACTGCAGTATCTGTGATGTGTACTGCAGTGTCTGTGGTCTGTACTGCAGTATCTGTGGTGTGTACTGCAGTATCTGTGGTGTGTACTGCAGTATCTGTGGCCTGTACTGCAGTATCTGTGGTCTGTACTGCAGTATCTGTGATGTGTACTGCAGTGTCTGTGGTCTGTACTGCAGTATCTGTGGTGTGTACTGCAGTATCTGTGGTGTGTACTGCAGTATCTGTGGTGTGTACTGCAATATCTGTGGTGTGTACTGCAGTATCTGTGGTCTGTACTGCAGTATCTGTGGTCTGTACTGCAGTATCTGTGGTGTGTACTGCAGTATCTGTGGCCTGTACTGCAGTATCTGTGGTCTGTACTGCAGTATCTGTGATGTGTACTGCAGTGTCTGAGGTCTGTACTGCAGTATCTGTGGTGTGTACTGCAGTATCTGTGGTCTGTACTGCAGTATCTGTGATGTGTACTGCAGTGTCTGTGGTCTGTACTGCAGTATCTGTGGAGTGTACTGCAGTATCTGTGGTGTGTACTGCAGTATCTGTGGTGTGTACTGCTGTATCTGTGGCCTGTACTGCAGTATCTGTGGTCTGTACTGCAGTATCTGTGATGTGTACTGCAGTATCTGTGGCCTGTGCTGCAGTATCTGTGGTCTGTACTGCAGTATCTGTGATGTGTACTGCAGTATCTGTGGTCTGTACTGCAGTATCTGTGGTGTGTACTGCAGTATCTGTGATGTGTACTGCAGGGTCTGTGGTCTGTACTGCAGTATCTGTGGTGTTTACTGCAGTATCTGTGGTGTGTACTGCAGTATCTGTGGCCTGTACTGCAGTATCTGTGGTCTGTACTGCAGTATCTGTGATGTGTACTGCAGTGTCTGTGGTCTGTACTGCAGTATCTGTGGTGTGTACTTCAGTATCTGTGGTGTGTACTGCAGTATCTGTGGTGTGTACTGCAGTATCTGTGGTCTGTACTGCAGTATCTGTGGTCTGTACTGCAGTATCTGTGGTGTGTACTGCAGTATCTGTGGCCTGTACTGCAGTATCTGTGGTCTGTACTGCAGTATCTGTGATGTGTACTGCAGTATCTGTGGTGTGAACTGCAGTATCTGTGGTCTGTACTGCAGTATCTGTGATGTGTACTGCAGTGTCTGTGGTCTGTACTGCAGTATCTGTGGAGTGTACTGCAGTATCTGTGGTGTGTACTGCAGTATCTGTGGTGTGTACTGCTGTATCTGTGGCCTGTACTGCAGTATCTGTGGTCTGTACTGCAGTATCTGTGATGTGTACTGCAGTATGTGTGGTCTGTACTGCAGTATCTGTGGTGTGTACTGCAGTATCTGTGATGTGTACTGCAGTATCTGTGGTCTGTACTGCAGTATCTGTGGTGTGTACTGCAGTATCTGTGGTGTGTACTTCAGTATCTGTGGTGTGTACTGCAGTATCTGTGGAGTGTACTGCAGTATCTGTGGTGTGTACTGCAGTATCTGTGGTGTGTACTGCTGTATCTGTGGCCTGTACTGCAGTATCTGTGGTCTGTACTGCAGTATCTGTGATGTGTACTGCAGTATCTGTGGCCTGTGCTGCAGTATCTGTGGTCTGTACTGCAGTATCTGTGATGTGTACTGCAGTATCTGTGGTCTGTACTGCAGTATCTGTGGTGTGTACTGCAGTATCTGTGATGTGTACTGCAGTGTCTGTGGTCTGTACTGCAGTATCTGTGGTGTTTACTGCAGTATCTGTGGTGTGTACTGCAGTATCTGTGGCCTGTACTGCAGTATCTGTGGTCTGTACTGCAGTATCTGTGATGTGTACTGCAGTGTCTGTGGTCTGTACTGCAGTATCTGTGGTGTGTACTTCAGTATCTGTGGTGTGTACTGCAGTATCTGTGGTGTGTACTGCAGTATCTGTGGTCTGTACTGCAGTATCTGTGGTCTGTACTGCAGTATCTGTGGTGTGTACTGCAGTATCTGTGGCCTGTACTGCAGTATCTGTGGTCTGTACTGCAGTATCTGTGATGTGTACTGCAGTATCTGTGGTGTGAACTGCAGTATCTGTGGTCTGTACTGCAGTATCTGTGATGTGTACTGCAGTGTCTGTGGTCTGTACTGCAGTATCTGTGGAGTGTACTGCAGTATCTGTGGTGTGTACTGCAGTATCTGTGGTGTGTACTGCTGTATCTGTGGCCTGTACTGCAGTATCTGTGGTCTGTACTGCAGTATCTGTGATGTGTACTGCAGTATGTGTGGTCTGTACTGCAGTATCTGTGGTGTGTACTGCAGTATCTGTGATGTGTACTGCAGTATCTGTGGTCTGTACTGCAGTATCTGTGGTGTGTACTGCAGTATCTGTGGTGTGTACTTCAGTATCTGTGGTGTGTACTGCAGTATCTGTGGTCTGTACTGCAGTATCTGTGGTGTGTACTGCAGTATCTGTGGTGTGTACTTCAGTATCTGTGGCCTGTACTGCAGTATCTGTGGTCTGTACTGCAGTATCTGTGATGTGTACTGCAGTGTCTGTGGTCTGTACTGCAGTATCTGTGGTGTGTACTTCAGTATCTGTGGTGTGTACTGCAGTATCTGTGGTGTGTACTGCAGTATCTGTGGTGTGTACTGCAGTATCTGTGGTCTGTACTGCAGTATCTGTGGTCTGTACTGCAGTATCTGTGGTGTGTACTGCAGTATCTGTGGCCTGTACTGCAGTATCTGTGGTCTGTACTGCAGTATCTGTGATGTGTACTGCAGTGTCTGAGGTCTGTACTGCAGTATCTGTGGTGTGTACTGCAGTATCTGTGGTCTGTACTGCAGTATCTGTGATGTGTACTGCAGTGTCTGTGGTCTGTACTGCAGTATCTGTGGAGTGTACTGCAGTATCTGTGGTGTGTACTGCAGTATCTGTGGTGTGTACTGCTGTATCTGTGGCCTGTACTGCAGTATCTGTGGTCTGTACTGCAGTATCTGTGATGTGTACTGCAGTATGTGTGGTCTGTACTGCAGTATCTGTGGTGTGTACTGCAGTATCTGTGATGTGTACTGCAGTATCTGTGGTCTGTACTGCAGTATCTGTGGTGTGTACTGCAGTATCTGTGATGTGTACTGCAGTGTCTGTGGTCTGTACTGCAGTATCTGTGATGTGTACTGCAGTATGTGTGGTCTGTACTGCAGTATCTGTGGTGTGTACTGCAGTATGTGTGGTCTGTACTGCAGTATCTGTGGTGTGTACTGCAGTATCTGTGATGTGTACTGCAGTATGTGTGGTCTGTACTGCAGTATCTGTGGTGTGTACTGCAGTATCTGTGGTCTGTACTGCAGTATCTGTGATGTGTACTGCAGTATGTGTGGTCTGTACTGCAGTATCTGTGGTGTGTACTGCAGTATCTGTGATGTGTACTGCAGTATCTGTGGTCTGTACTGCAGTATCTGTGGTGTGTACTGCAGTATCTGTGGTGTGTACTTCAGTATCTGTGGTGTGTACTGCAGTATTCAGTAAGTAAGTAAAGCTTTGTTTCCATAGCACTTTTTAAAACATGGTACAAAGTGCTTCACATAAAGGGGAGACAGATCAAATCAAACCGAGTTTTAAGCAGGTTTCCAGACACCCAACAGAACAGTCCAGCTGATCTAGTAAAAGTACACGTTCTCCTCCTTCTGTGTCTGTCACATTCACATACAGTTGTTACAGTATTCATCTGCACATGCTCAGTACAGTATTCATCTGCACATGCTCAGTACAGTACTCATCTGCACATGCTCAGTACAGTATACATTTGCACATGCTCAGTACAGTATACATCTGCACATGCTCAGTACAGTATACATCTGCACATGCTCAGTACAGTATACTCTCTGTCTCTCTTTTTCTTTCTTTCTTTCTTTCTTTCTTTCTTTCTTTCTTTCTCTCTTTCTTTGTTTCTTTCTCTCCGAGGGTCCATCTTTCTTT
>NW_021941509.1:5000-33068 GCF_902148855.1 Sphaeramia orbicularis | reverse complement strand
TGTGGTTCAGATGCACATGTGTATGTTTTTTCTGTTTGCGTCCACAGTGGCGTTGGTTCAGATGCACATGTGTATGTTTTTTATATTTTGCGTCCACAGTGGCGTTGGTTCAGATGCACATGTGTATGTTTTTATATTTTGCGTCCACAGTGGCGTTGGTTCAGATGCACATGTGTATGTTTTTTATATTTTGCGTCCACAGTGGCGTTGGTTCAGATGCACATGTGTATGTTTTTTATGTTTGCGTCCACAGTGGCGTTGGTTCAGATGCACATGTGTATGTTTTTATATTTGCGTCCACAGTGGCGTTGGTTCAGATGCACATGTGTATTGTTTTTATATGTTTGCGTCCACAGTGCGTTGGTTCAGATGCACATGTGTATGTTTTTTCTGTTTGCGTCCACAGTGGCGTTGGTTCAGATGCACATGTGTATGTTTTTTATATTTTGCGTCCACAGTGGCGTTGGTTCAGATGCACATGTGTATGTTTTTTATATTTTGCGTCACAGTGGCGTTGGTTCAGATGCACATGTGTATGTTTTTTATATTTGCGTCCACAGTGGCGTTGGTTCAGATGCACATGTGTATGTTTTTTTCTGTTTGCGTCCACAGTGGCGTTGGTTCAGATGCACATGTGTATGTTTTTTATATTTTGCGTCCACAGTGGCGTTGGTTCAGATGCACATGTGTATGTTTTTTCTGTTTGCGTCCACAGTGGCGTTGGTTCAGATGCACATGTGTATGTTTTTTATTATTTTGCGTCCACAGTGGCGTTGGTTCAGATGCACATGTGTATGTTTTTTATATTTTGCGTCCACAGTGGCGTTGGTTCAGATGCACATGTGTATGTTTTTTATATTTTGCGTCCACAGTGGCGTTGGTTCAGATGCACATGTGTATGTTTTTTCTGTTTGCGTCCACAGTGGCGTTGGTTCAGATGCACATGTGTATGTTTTTTATATTTTGCGTCCACAGTGGCGTTGGTTCAGATGCACATGTGTATGTTTTTTCTGTTTGCGTCCACAGTGGCGTTGGTTCAGATGCACATGTGTATGTTTTTTATATTTTGCGTCCACAGTGGCGTTGGTTCAGATGCACATGTGTATGTTTTTTATATTTTGCGTCCACAGTGGCGTTGGTTCAGATGCACATGTGTATGTTTTTTATATTTTGCGTCCACAGTGGCGTTGGTTCAGATGCACATGTGTATGTTTTTTATATTTTGCGTCCACAGTGGCGTCGGTTCAGATGCACATGTGTACGTTTTTTATATTTTGCATCCACAGTGGCGTTGGTTCAGATGCACATGTGTATGTTTTTTATATTTTGCGTCCACAGTGGCGTTGGTTCAGATGCACATGTGTATGTTTTTTATATTTTGCGTCCACAGTGGCGTTGGTTCAGATGCACATGTGTATGTTTTTTCTGTTTGCGTCCACAGTGGCGTTGGTTCAGATGCACATGTGTATGTTTTTTATATTTTGCGTCCACAGTGGCGTTGGTTCAGATGCACATGTGTATGTTTTTTCTGTTTGCGTCCACAGTGGCGTTGGTTCAGATGCACATGTGTATGTTTTTTCTGTTTGCGTCCACAGTGGCGTTGGTTCAGATGCACATGTGTATGTTTTTGATATTTTGCGTCCACAGTGGCGTTGGTTCAGATGCACATGTGTATGTTTTTTGTATTTTGCGTCCACAGTGGCGTTGGTTCAGATGCACATGTGTGTGTTTTTTGTATTTTGCGTCCACAGTGGCGTTGGTTCAGATGCACATGTGTATGTTTTTTCTGTTTGCGTCCACAGTGGCGTTGGTTCAGATGCACATGTGTATGTTTTTTATATTTTGCGTCCACAGTGGCGTTGGTTCAGATGCACATGTGTATGTTTTTTGTGTTTGCGTCCACAGTGGCGTTGGTTCAGATGCACATGCGTATGTTTTTTGTGTTTGCGTCCACAGTGGCGTTGGTTCAGATGCACATGCGTATGTTTTTTGTGTTTTGCGTCCACAGTGGCGTTGGTTCAGATGCACATGTGTATGTTTTTTATATTTTGCGTCCACAGTGGCGTTGGTTCAGATGCACATGTGTATGTTTTTTATATTTTGTGTCCACAGTGGCGTTGGTTCAGATGCACATGTGTATGTTTTTTATATTTTGTGTCCACAGTGGCGTTGGTTCAGATGCACATGTGTATGTTTTTTCTGTTTGCGTCCACAGTGGCGTTGGTTCAGATGCACATGTGTATGTTTTTTATATTTTGTGTCCACAGTGGCGTTGGATCAGATGCACATGTGTATGTTTTTTATATTTTGTGTTCACAGTGGCGTTGGTTCAGATGCACATGTGTATGTTTTTTCTGTTTGCGTCCACAGTGGCGTTGGTTCAGATGCACATGTGTATGTTTTTTATATTTTGCGTCCACAGTGGCGTTGGTTCAGATGCACATGTGTATGTTTTTTATATTTTGTGTCCACAGTGGCGTTGGTTCAGATGCACATGTGTATGTTTTTTATATTTTGTGTCCACAGTGGCGTTGGTTCAGATGCACATGTGTATGTTTTTTCTGTTTGCGTCCACAGTGGCGTTGGTTCAGATGCACATGTGTATGTTTTTTATATTTTGTGTCCACAGTGGCGTTGGATCAGATGCACATGTGTATGTTTTTTCTGTTTGCGTCCACAGTGGCGTTGGTTCAGATGCACATGTGTATGTTTTTTATATTTTGTGTCCACAGTGGCGTTGGTTCAGATGCACATGTGTATGTTTTTTATATTTTGTGTCCACAGTGGCGTTGGTTCAGATGCACATGTGTATGTTTTTTCTGTTTGCGTCCACAGTGGCGTTGGTTCAGATGCACATGTGTATGTTTTTTGTATTTTGCGTCCACAGTGGCGTTGGTTCAGATGCACATGCGTATGTTTTTTCTGTTTGCGTCCACAGTGGCGTTGGTTCAGATGCACATGTGTATGTTTTTTATATTTTGCGTCCACAGTGGCGTTGGTTCAGATGCACATGTGTATGTTTTTTGTATTTTGCGTCCACAGTGGCGTCGGTTCAGATGCACATGTGTATGTTTTTTGTATTTTGCGTCCACAGTGGCGTTGGTTCAGATGCACATGTGTATGTTTTTTGTATTTTGCGTCCACAGTGGCGTTGGTTCAGATGCACATGTGTATGTTTTTTATATTTTGCGTCCACAGTGGCGTTGGTTCAGATGCACATGTGTATGTTTTTTCTGTTTGCGTCCACAGTGGCGTTGGTTCAGATGCACATGTGTATGTTTTTTCTGTTTGCGTCCACAGTGGCGTTGGTTCAGATGCACATGTGTATGTTTTTTGTGTTTGCGTCCACAGTGGCGTTGGTTCAGATGCACATGTGTATGTTTTTTATATTTTGCGTCCACAGTGGCGTTGGTTCAGATGCACATGTGTATGTTTTTTGTGTTTGCGTCCACAGTGGCGTTGGTTCAGATGCACATGTGTATGTTTTTTGTGTTTGCGTCCACAGTGGCGTTGGTTCAGATGCACATGTGTATGTTTTTTATATTTTGCGTCCACAGTGGCGTTGGTTCAGATGCACATGTGTATGTTTTTTATATTTTGCGTCCACAGTGGCGTTGGTTCAGATGCACATGTGTATGTTTTTTATATTTTGCGTCCACAGTGGCGTTGGTTCAGATGCACATGCGTATGTTTTTTGTGTTTGCGTCCACAGTGGCGTTGGTTCAGATGCACATGTGTATGTTTTTTGTGTTTGCGTCCACAGTGGCGTTGGTTCAGATGCACATGTGTATGTTTTTTATATTTTGCGTCCACAGTGGCGTTGGTTCAGATGCACATGTGTATGTTTTTTCTGTTTGCGTCCACAGTGGCGTTGGTTCAGATGCACATGTGTATGTTTTTTATATTTTGCGTCCACAGTGGCGTTGGTTCAGATGCACATGTGTATGTTTTTTGTGTTTGCGTCCACAGTGGCGTTGGTTCAGATGCACATGTGTATGTTTTTTGTGTTTGCGTCCACAGTGGCGTTGGTTCAGATGCACATGCGTATGTTTTTTGTGTTTGCGTCCACAGTGGCGTTGGTTCAGATGCACATGTGTATGTTTTTTCTGTTTGCGTCCACAGTGGCGTTGGTTCAGATGCACATGCGTATGTTTTTTATATTTTGCATCCACAGTGGCGTTGGTTCAGATGCACATGTGTATGTTTTTTATATTTTGCGTCCACAGTGGCGTTGGTTCAGATGCACATGTGTATGTTTTTTGTGTTTGCGTCCACAGTGGCGTTGGTTCAGATGCACATGTGTTTTTTTTTATATTTTGCGTCCACAGTGGCGTTGGTTCAGATGCACATGTGTTTTTTTTTATATTTTGCGTCCACAGTGGCGTTGGTTCAGATGCACATGTGTATGTTTTTTGTGTTTGCGTCCACAGTGGCGTTGGTTCAGATGCACATGTGTATGTTTTTTCTGTTTGCGTCCACAGTGGCGTTGGTTCAGATGCACATGTGTATGTTTTTTCTGTTTGCGTCCACAGTGGCGTTGGTTCAGATGCACATGTGTATGTTTTTTGTGTTTGCGTCCACAGTGGCGTTGGTTCAGATACACATGCGTATGTTTTTTGTGTTTGCGTCCACAGTGGCGTTGGTTCAGATGCACATGTGTATGTTTTTTATATTTTGCGTCCACAGTGGCGTTGGTTCAGATGCACATGCGTATGTTTTTTGTGTTTGCGTCCACAGTGGCGTTGGTTCAGATGCACATGTGTATGTTTTTTGTGTTTGCGTCCACAGTGGCGTTGGTTCAGATGCACATGCGTATGTTTTTTGTGTTTGCATCCACAGTGGCGTTGGTTCAGATGCACATGTGTATGTTTTTTATATTTTGCGTCCACAGTGGCGTTGGTTCAGATG
This sequence comes from Sphaeramia orbicularis, assembly GCF_902148855.1. Taxonomy (NCBI): domain Eukaryota; kingdom Metazoa; phylum Chordata; class Actinopteri; order Kurtiformes; family Apogonidae; genus Sphaeramia; species Sphaeramia orbicularis. Next base: position 28,160 of record NW_021941509.1, on the reverse strand, counting down.
CACATGTGTATGTTTTTTATATTTTGCGTCCACAGTGGCGTTGGTTCAGATACACATGCGTATGTTTTTTGTGTTTGCGTCCACAGTGGCGTTGGTTCAGATGCACATGTGTTTTTTTTTATATTTTGCGTCCACAGTGGCGTTGGTTCAGATGCACATGTGTATGTTTTTTGTGTTTGCGTCCACAGTGGCGTTGGTTCAGATGCACATGTGTATGTTTTTTGTGTTTGCGTCCACAGTGGCGTTGGTTCAGATGCACATGCGTATGTTTTTTGTGTTTGCGTCCACAGTGGCGTTGGTTCAGATGCACATGTGTTTTTTTTTATATTTTGCGTCCACAGTGGCGTTGGTTCAGATGCACATGCGTATGTTTTTTGTGTTTGCGTCCACAGTGGCGTTGGTTCAGATGCACATGTGTATGTTTTTTGTGTTTGCGTCCACAGTGGCGTTGGTTCAGATGCACATGTGTATGTTTTTTGTGTTTGCGTCCACAGTGGCGTTGGTTCAGATGCACATGCGTATGTTTTTTGTGTTTGCGTCCACAGTGGCGTTGGTTCAGATGCACATGTGTATGTTTTTTGTGTTTGCGTCCACAGTGGCGTTGGTTCAGATACACATGTGTATGTTTTTTATATTTTGCGTCCACAGTGGCGTTGGTTCAGATGCACATGTGTATGTTTTTTATATTTTGCGTCCACAGTGGCGTTGGTTCAGATGCACATGTGTATGTTTTTTGTGTTTGCGTCCACAGTGGCGTTGGTTCAGATGCACATGTGTATGTTTTTTGTGTTTGCGTCCACAGTGGCGTTGGTTCAGATGCACATGTGTATGTTTTTTGTGTTTGCGTCCACAGTGGCGTTGGTTCAGATGCACATGTGTATGTTTTTTCTGTTTGCGTCCACAGTGGCGTTGGTTCAGATGCACATGTGTATGTTTTTTGTGTTTGCGTCCACAGTGGCGTTGGTTCAGATACACATGTGTATGTTTTTTGTGTTTGCGTCCACAGTGGCGTTGGTTCAGATGCACATGCGTATGTTTTTTGTGTTTGCGTCCACAGTGGCGTTGGTTCAGATGCACATGTGTATGTTTTTTATATTTTGCGTCCACAGTGGCGTTGGTTCAGATGCACATGTGTATGTTTTTTATATTTTGCGTCCACAGTGGCGTTGGTTCAGATGCACATGTGTATGTTTTTTATATTTTGCGTCCACAGTGGCGTTGGTTCAGATGCACATGTGTATGTTTTTTGTGTTTGCGTCCACAGTGGCGTTGGTTCAGATGCACATGTGTATGTTTTTTGTGTTTGCGTCCACAGTGGCGTTGGTTCAGATGCACATGCGTATGTTTTTTGTGTTTGCGTCCACAGTGGCGTTGGTTCAGATGCACATGTGTATGTTTTTTGTGTTTGCGTCCACAGTGGCGTTGGTTCAGATGCACATGTGTATGTTTTTTGTGTTTGCGTCCACAGTGGCGTTGGTTCAGATGCACATGTGTATGTTTTTTGTGTTTGCGTCCACAGTGGCGTTGGTTCAGATGCACATGTGTATGTTTTTTATATTTTGCGTCCACAGTGGCGTTGGTTCAGATGCACATGTGTATGTTTTTTCTGTTTGCGTCCACAGTGGCGTTGGTTCAGATGCACATGTGTATGTTTTTTCTGTTTGCGTCCACAGTGGCGTTGGTTCAGATGCACATGTGTATGTTTTTTGTGTTTGCGTCCACAGTGGCGTTGGTTCAGATGCACATGTGTATGTTTTTTGTGTTTGCGTCCACAGTGGCGTTGGTTCAGATGCACATGCGTATGTTTTTTGTGTTTGCGTCCACAGTGGCGTTGGTTCAGATGCACATGTGTATGTTTTTTGTGTTTGCGTCCACAGTGGCGTTGGTTCAGATGCACATGTGTATGTTTTTTGTGTTTGCGTCCACAGTGGCGTTGGTTCAGATGCACATGTGTATGTTTTTTGTGTTTGCGTCCACAGTGGCGTTGGTTCAGATGCACATGCGTATGTTTTTTGTGTCTGCATCCACAGTGGCGTTGGTTCAGATGCACATGTGTATGTTTTTTCTGTTTGCATCCACAGTGGCGTTGGTTCAGATGCACATGTGTATGTTTTTTATATTTTGCGTCCACAGTGGCGTTGGTTCAGATGCACATGTGTATGTTTTTTATATTTTGCGTCCACAGTGGCGTTGGTTCAGATGCACATGTGTATGTTTTTTGTGTTTGCGTCCACAGTGGCGTTGGTTCAGATGCACATGTGTATGTTTTTTGTGTTTGCGTCCACAGTGGCGTTGGTTCAGATGCACATGTGTATGTTTTTTGTGTTTGCGTCCACAGTGGCGTTGGTTCAGATGCACATGTGTATGTTTTTTGTGTTTGCGTCCACAGTGGCGTTGGTTCAGATACACATGTGTATGTTTTTTGTGTTTGCGTCCACAGTGGCAGTTGGTTCAGATGCACATGCGTATGTTTTTTGTGTTTGCGTCCACAGTGGCGTTGGTTCAGATGCACATGTGTATGTTTTTTGTGTTTGCGTCCACAGTGGCGTTGGTTCAGATGCACATGCGTATGTTTTTTGTGTTTGCGTCCACAGTGGCGTTGGTTCAGATGCACATGCGTATGTTTTTTGTGTTTGCGTCCACAGTGGCGTTGGTTCAGATGCACATGTGTATGTTTTTTGTGTTTGCGTCCACAGTGGCGTTGGTTCAGATGCACATGTGTATGTTTTTTTGTTTGCGTCCACAGTGGCGTTGGTTCAGATGCACATGTGTATGTTTTTTGTGTTTGCGTCCACAGTGGCGTTGGTTCAGATGCACATGTGTATGTTTTTTGTTTGCGTCCACAGTGGCGTTGGTTCAGATGCACATGTGTATGTTTTTTGTGTTTGCATCCACAGTGGCGTTGGTTCAGATGCACATGTGTATGTTTTTTATATTTTGCGTCCACAGTGGCGTTGGTTCAGATGCACATGTGTATGTTTTTTGTGTTTGCGTCCACAGTGGCGTTGGTTCAGATGCACATGTGTATGTTTTTTCTGTTTGCGTCCACAGTGGCGTTGGTTCAGATGCACATGTGTATGTTTTTTGTGTTTGCGTCCACAGTGGCGTTGGTTCAGATGCACATGTGTATGTTTTTTGTGTTTGCGTCCACAGTGGCGTTGGTTCAGATGCACATGCGTATGTTTTTTGTGTTTGCGTCCACAGTGGCGTTGGTTCAGATGCACATGTGTATGTTTTTTTTGTTTGCGTCCACAGTGGCGTTGGTTCAGATGCACATGTGTATGTTTTTTGTGTTTGCGTCCACAGTGGCGTTGGTTCAGATGCACATGCGTATGTTTTTTGTTTCTGCATCCACAGTGGCGTTGGTTCAGATGCACATGTGTATGTTTTTTCTGTTTGCATCCACAGTGGCGTTGGTTCAGATGCACATGTGTATGTTTTTTATATTTTGCGTCCACAGTGGCGTTGGTTCAGATGCACATGTGTATGTTTTTTATATTTTGCGTCCACAGTGGCGTTGGTTCAGATGCACATGTGTATGTTTTTTATATTTTGCGTCCACAGTGGCGTTGGTTCAGATGCACATGTGTATGTTTTTTATATTTTGCGTCCACAGTGGCGTTGGTTCAGATGCACATGTGTATGTTTTTTGTGTTTGCGTCCACAGTGGCGTTGGTTCAGATGCACATGTGTATGTTTTTTGTGTTTGCGTCCACAGTGGCGTTGGTTCAGATGCACATGCTGTATGTTTTTTGTGTCTGCGTCCACAGTGGCGTTGGTTCAGATGCACATGTGTATGTTTTTTCTGTTTGCGTCCACAGTGGCGTTGGTTCAGATGCACATGTGTATGTTTTTTATATTTTGCGTCCACAGTGGCGTTGGTTCAGATGCACATGTGTATGTTTTTTGTGTTTGCGTCCACAGTGGCGTTGGTTCAGATGCACATGTGTATGTTTTTTGTGTTTGCGTCCACAGTGGCGTTGGTTCAGATGCACATGTGTATGTTTTTTGTGTTTGCGTCCACAGTGGCGTTGGTTCAGATGCACATGTGTATGTTTTTTGTGTTTGCGTCCACAGTGGCGTTGGTTCAGACTCTGCAGCGGTGGTGGGACCAGGCTAAAGGAGGCCGTGCTGTTCCCTCAGGCCTTGAACCTTTGGCTCAGCCGGCTCAGATGCAGCTGTCTTGGACCCGGCTCCCTTTGTTTGTGTACCCGTCCGTTCGCACATGCATTCTTTGGAGTTTTATTTGCAGATCCCTGAGCATCGCAGTTCTGTTCCCTGAGCCAGAACACCTGCAACAATTAAAAAAGCCTCTGCAGCCCGCTGGCTCAGTGGGGGGGGGCTCTGATCAACACCGCATTCGCTTTTAAACACCAGTTGTTTTTGTAAACGGCTGTAGAAGGAGGATCTGGTTTCAACCCCACAGACGGGGGGGAGCCCAGGCCCCTCCCCCTCCCCCTCCCCCTCCCCCCCCCCCCCACTCACTCTGTGTCTGCGAACGTCAACCCTGAACGAAACGACGAACACTGAAGCAGGAAACGGACACACGATGTGTTCCAAAGGTTCCAAAGGTTCCAAAGGTTCCAAAGGTTCCAGGACTCCACTTCAGGACTGTCCAACTCATTTAGTTTCAGGTTCCACATATGTGCACCCCCATTAACGAGCCCGGGTCAGGACAGACCCTGGACTGTGGGTTTGGGGTCAGATTTGCTCCAGTACAGACCTGGACTCTGACCATCCCTCTGGGACCTGGTCCGTCCCACATGGCCCACATGTCTCAGTCCTGGACCTCGTTAACATCAGTCTTCCTTTTGGTCAGTACAGTTTGAACGACACACGTTTGAATTCTTTTTTTCATCCACTTCGACTGTGGTTTTTCAACAAAAACGTTTTATTTGTTCCAGAGGAGTGGGTCTATATGTGTCCAGGGTTTTGTTGTTGTCTTTTTTTTCTCTTTTCCTTTTTCACAGCACCGGTTTTGTTCCACAGTCCTTCTTTCTGTTGCTGTTGTAGAGGGCTTTTGTTGTGGTTATGGAACGGGGGGGCGGGGGGGGGGGGCGTCTGTTCTTTCCAAGCAGCTTTGATGGATGGGTCTTGTATGAGTGTGTTTAACATGTTTTCACCTCTGTAGGATTATTAACACACACACACACACACACACACACACACACACACACACACACACACAGTTCACTCACTCATGTGATGTGATGGTTTCAGAACCTAGAGAACAACTACAGAAACATGAGGGTCATCTGTTTGGAAGGAGCTTCAGTGGAAGGGGTTCTACTGTGGACATAAACATGGTACAGAACTATGAAAAGAATTCGACTGAAATCAGTGTTAATCACTCACTTCTGAATTTTACATTACACTGTAGTTCTAGATCACAGGTGTCAAACATGCGGGGGCCCGGGGGCCAAATGTGGCCCACCAAAGGTTCCATTGCGGCCCTGCAGGATGAAAGTGCATAAATGAACCTGAACAGTCCAGGTTGAACAAATCCTTTTGGTTCAGGTTCCACATCCAGACCAGTGTGATCTACAGTCAAAAGAACAACAATAACGCAGAAAGAACGACAAACACACATTTACTGTGAAAAATTATGTGGAAAAAATTTAAGAGAAAAAAAAATCACATTACACTGTGAAAATATTTACATTTACAAAACTATTCTTTCACAATAAAATGCAAATAAATTCATAAATAAAAACACAGATGAACAACCTGAAATGTGCAGTTTGAACAATATTCTGTCTGTTCCTAAATGTTTGGTGCATTTATGGATCCACTGGGATCTGCAGTTGTGTTCAGAAGAACAGATGGAATATTGGAGAAACTGTTCAAATAAACACCAATAATAACAGATCTTTTCTGCAATTTTAATCCCCATTATTTGTTTTACAGCAATAATCGTCCATATTTATAGGTAATTTGTTTTAATACATGAAAATATTCTTTATTAAATGTTAAAAAGTCAAAAAAAAAAAAAAAAAAAAAGCAAAATCTCATGTAAAGTTAGGGCAAAAAAACTGTATTTTAATTATGGAAAATTACCGTATTTTTATGAGATGGGTATTTTCTTTTTTTTTTTTTACAGTATTTTTTCAGCACCCCTGCTGTCAGAATATTACCGTTTTTTTTTTTTTTTACAATTTTTTTTTACAGTGTAACGTGTCCTCAGTGAAGTTCAGCAGCCTCAATGTAATACACCAACAAGTGTAAAAGGCTAGCTTAGCACAACTGTTGTTAACAAATAACAAAAACATGAAACCAGTCTTATTGGTGTTTCTTTCATGGAAACACACTATTTTTCAGCCTTAAATAACACACAACCCACTAACATGAAACTAGGGATGTAACGATTACCAGTTTAATGATAAACGGCGGTAAAATGACAGACAGTTAGTATTACTGTTTAAATTCTAATTCTCATGATCACTGTGTTTGATTATCGCACTTTTAGGGGAAAAACCCAATGTAAAGATCTGACTTTATGACAAATATTTGAGTATAATTTTAATTTATTCCAATTTCAATTTTCTATACCTAATATTTGGAACCAATATTCACTTTTAAAGTCTGTGAAAAGGTTCATTAAACATCTGTGTGTTAGTTATGCAATAAATTATATACATTTTTCAAATCAGATTTTATCTATATTTTTTGTGTTTTCTGTCCTTTTGTGTTTTTATAGCACTGGGCTGTCAAACTCATGTTAGTTCAGTTCCACATTCAGCCTAATCTGATCTGAAGTGGGCCAGACCAGTGAAATAATATAAATAATAGGATAAGAACTGATAAATAACATCAACTCCAAAGTTCTCTCTATGTTTTTGAGTGAAAAATAAATAAAATTCCGTAATGAAAATGCTTACATCTATGAACTGTACTTGAACAAATAAGAGCAACCTGAAAAATAAGTGCAATTTTAACAATATTACGCCTTCATTTATCATTTTTATCACAACTTACGGATCACAGTGGATCTTCAAATGCACAAAACATTCAGTAACAGGCAGAATATTGGTACAATTCTACATACTTAAGACATTTTAGGTTGCTCACATTTTTGTAAAAGGCTAGTCTGTAAATGTAAAAATTTTTGTGAAATTTTACTCTTTTTTTTTTTTTTTTTTTTACACTAAAACAAAGAGAAAAATCAGCTTTTTAAAAATTATTTATAGGCTATTATGATAGTATTTTACTGTTTGACCCACTTTAGATTGAATTGACCTAAAATGGTTTTAACATCCTTGATTGCTAATATATTCAGTGTAATTTTTGTATTTCACAAATTCATCCCAGGGGCCGGACTGGACCCTTTGGCGGGACGGGTTTGGCCCCTGGGCCAAATGTTTGACACCTGTGGTATAGTAGGTTAAAGTGAAAAAATAACAGACATGATCTAGATGAAGTTGAGCTGAAAAAACAGATCCAAACATGGGTATAGTAAACATTTGTTTCTATAGTATATAAAGGCCAAATCAAAAGGACTGAAAAACAGACAGAATAGACTCAGACCACTAAGGGTTAATATGGGAATGTTTCTGACACAGAAGGGACATTAGGACTATTATTTTATTTGTTTGGTTTTTTTTCAAAACACAACTTTATTAAATCCTTTCAGTGTGTGTATTAGTACTTTTTGAACATTTTGAGCACATTTCAACAATACTGTGATAATAATGAGAACTGATCATTTTGGTCACAATAACCGTGATATGAAATTTTCTTTTTTTTCTTTTTTTTTTCTTCTTTTATGGGCTCAGCTGGCTGACAGGCAGCTGTCTGTACCGATTAGGCAGCAGCCGACACCAACTGTGATATGAAATTTTCATATGGTCACATCCCTACATGTACCACACATGCAGAGGTTCCACCCGTCTTCATTACTGTTCTACTGACTCGACGTACTTGAAGGTTCTTGTTGTTTAAATGAACCCTGTGCTGTAGTGGTCGTTCTGCGACGCTCGGTGCAGAAGTGGTCCTTTGTCATTTGAGCTCGTCCCCATCTGCCTCAATTTAAGATAACTGATCTAATTTGACTCAAATTGAACTGCTGTCAGTGATGAAGGTTCTTCAGAGGAGGACTGAATGGCACTTATTAGCTCACTGATGACAATAATGCAGGAAAATCACCAACGCTGGCGTCAACACTTGGGTCAGAAAAAAAAACCTGAGTTAGAGCGGACTGTGTTCATCTGAAATGAAAGGTGACAGGACCAGCACGCCCTGGGTCAGTCCAGGACCAGCATGCCCCGGGTCAGCCCAGTCTGCTACAGGACCAGCATGCCCCGGGTCAGTCCGGGACCAGCATGCCCCGGGTCAGCCCAGTCTGCTACAGGACCAGCATGCCCCGGGTCAGTCCGGGACCAGCATGCCCCGGGTCAGCCCAGTCTGCTACAGGACCAGCATGCCCCGGGTCAGTCCGGGACCAGCATGCCCCGGGTCAGCCCAGTCTGCTACAGGACCAGCATGCCCCGGGTCAGTCCGGGACCAGCATGCCCCGGGTCAGGACCAGCATGCCCTGGGTCAGTCCAGTCCGCTGAGGTCATGCAGAAGAAGCTGTCAGACACTTCATCAAAGGGATGACACACTGTAGAGATTTAGCTTTTTTTTTTTTTTTGACTTTTTAATGTTTAATAAAGACAATTAAATTACATCTATCTATCTATCTATCTATCTATCTATCTATCTATCTATCTATCTATCTATCTATCTATCTATCTATCTATCTATCTATCTATCTATCTATCTATCTATCTATCTATCTAATTTTCAGTGAGACTCAGTTGTCCAATCCACTGATAAAAACTGTATTTGGACAGTTTATCAGTGCTTATACATGTTATACATTCACAAAAATACATTTATTCAACATTTTTGTTGTGAAACCTCCTGGAATTACACAAGATATTTGTCAATGAACAAACAAGTCTGGTTCAACTGACAGAACTAATACTTCTGTTACTGTTAACTGTCAGTAATTTTATCTGGTTTTATTTATTGATTTATTTTTTACAGTATTAAACTTTAAATTAACAGTTTAATCTCATGAATAGAAAATAAATATTTGTGAAATTATGATACATTTGCAAACGTATTTTAACTGTATTTTTCTGTGAAAAAAGAAAAAAAATCTTTTAAAAAATGGAAATTTTCTGGTTATTCACAGTTAGAGTTTTTCCCTGTTCTTTTCCACTTGACATGTAAAATCACAGTCTGTTTTTGTCATTTCATTGATATTTTCCTGGATCTGAAAAATACAGGAAAAATCTCTAAAAAAAAAAAACAAACAGTGAAAATTCTGTTGAGTTACAGATTTTTTTTTACAGTGTATGCATGTGTGGTAAGCACCAAAACAAAGGGGAAACCAGTGGAGGAAGTGGGGTTAGCAGCTAGCGTGATTAGCAGTTAGGGTTAGCGATTAGTGCAATTAGCGATTAACGGCTAGTGCATTTACACGCCATCAAATGGAGTTAAATAAAAAACAAAAGGATAAAAATGCGTACGTATAACATGCCAAATGTGATAAACATGCGTCCCATCCACCACTATGTTCTGAGCTCAGTGTGTCAGCTGAAGGACAGGGTGACACCAACACACACCAGAGGAACACCAACACACACACACCAGAGGAACACCAACACACACACCAGAGGAACACCAACACACACACACCAGAGGAACACCAACACACACACCAGAGGAACACCAACACACACACCAGAGGAACACCAACACACACTAGAGGAACACCAACACACACTAGAGGAACACCAACACACACACCAGAGGAACACCAACACACACACCAGAGGAACACCAACACACACTAGAGGAACACCAACACACACACCAGAGGAACACACCAGAGGAACACCAACACACACACCAGAGGAACACCAACACACACACCAGAGGAACACCAACACACACTAGAGGAACACCAACACACACACCAGAGGAACACCAACACACACACCAGAGGAACACCAACACACACTAGAGGAACACCAACACACACACCAGAGGAACACCAACACACACACCAGAGGAACACCAACACACACACCAGAGGAACACCACACACACACTAGAGGAACACCAACACACACACCAGAGGAACACCAACACACACGCCAGAGGAACACACCAACACACACACCAGAGGAACACCAACACACACACCAGAGGAACACCAACACACACACCAGAGGAACACACCAACACACACGCCAGAGGAACACCAACACACACGCCAGAGGAACACCAACACACACACCAGAGGAACACCAACACACACACACCAGAGGAACACCAACACACACGCCAGAGGAACACCAACACACACACCAGAGGAACACCAACACACACGCCAGAGGAACACCAACACACACGCCAGAGGAACACCAACACACACACCAGAGGAACACCAACACACGCCAGAGGAACACCAACACACACGCCAGAGGAACACCAACACACACACACCAGAGGAACACCAACACACACACACCAGAGGAACACCAACACACACACACCAGAGGAACACCAACACACACACCAGAGGAACACCAACACACACCAGAGGAACACCAACACACACATCAGAGGAACACCAACACACACACAGAGGAACACCAACACACACACCAGAGGAACACCAACACACACGCCAGAGGAACACCAACACACACGCCAGAGGAACACCAACACACACGCCAGAGGAACACCAACACACACCCCAGAGGAACACCAACACACACGCCAGAGGAACACCAACACACACACACCAGAGGAACACCAACACACACACCAGAGGAACACCAACACACACACACCAGAGGAACCCCAACACACACACACCAGAGGAACACCAACACACACACCAGAGGAACACCACAACACCACACACCAGAGGAACACCAACACACACACCAGAGGAACACCAACACACACACCAGAGGAACACCAACACACACACACACCAGAGGAACACCAACACACACACCAGAGGAACACCAACACACACACACCAGAGGAACACCAACACACACACCAGAGGAACACCAACACACACACCAGAGGAACACCAACACACACACACACACACACACACACACCAGAGGAACACCAACACACACACACACACACACACACACACCAGAGGAACACCAACACACACTGATGGACCTGAGCAAACTCCTGCCAAGCATGGACACGTTTGACACTGAATCCATGTGAAACAGACATCTGAGTGTGTGCATGTGTCCTTCTGTCTGTAAATCAGACTGGAGTAGATCGGGAGGGTCCTGTACACACCTGTACACACCTGTACACACCTGTACAACCTATACACACCTGTACACACCTGTACAACCTTTAGACTGAAGCACAAATACACAGGAATGAAATCCATTTGAATCAAAAATCCACTGATTAACCCTGTGATGTTACCATATATATATATATATATATATATATATATATATATATATATATATATATATATATATATATATATATATACATATATTCATTCATTTTCTGAACCTGCTTTATCCTCACTAGGGTCACTTGGAGCCTATCCCAGCTACATAGGGGTGAAGGCAGGACATGTGACCTGGACATGTGACCAGTTCATCACAGACTGAACATATAGAGACAAACAATCACTGTCACATTCACATCTATGGGGGATTTAGATGAACCAATTAACCTATCAGTGCGTGTGTTTAGATGGTGGGAGGAGCCAGAGTACCTGGGGACACGGGGAGAACATGTAAACTCCACACAGAAAGGTCCCACCCCCATCGACTGGTGTTGGAATCGAACCCAGGACCTTCTGTCTGTGAGGCACCAGTGCTAACCACTGCACCACCTTGTCACCCTTTATGTGTGTGTGTGTGTGTGTGTGTGTGTGTGTGTGTGTGTGTGTGTGTGTGTGTGTGTGTGTGTGTGTGTGTGTGTATATGTTCCACATTCAGGTCAATTTGATCTCCAGTGGGCCGAACCAGGAAAATAAAAGCATGATAAATGACAACTCCAATTGTTTTAAATGCAAAAAATAACATTAAATTATGAAAAACATTTACATTTTACAAACTATCCAAACAAAAAGGATGTGAATAACCTGAAAAAAACTGATATTTCTGAAGAAAAATAAGAAGAAATAATAAGAAAGTTTTTTATCAATATTCTGCCTCACCTTATGATTTACACATGAGCATCATGGATCAGACAAGACACAAAATAGGCAAAATATTGTTCATTTTATTTTATTATTCATTATTATTTATTTATTATTGGCATTGTATAGGTTATCAGAATTTAATGTTCATTGCTATAAATCAAAGAGGAAAAATTGGTGTTGCCATTATTTATCAGCATAATGTCATATTATTTTTTTCACATTAAACCAAGAAGAAAATTTGGAGTCATTATTTCTAGGTTATTATGCTATTATTTTCAAGTTCAACGCAAGGTTATAATCGTTGACGAAAATGAAAAAAATGACGAAAAGTAAAACTGAAAAAACATTTTCGTTAAGTGAAATAAATAACTCTAATTAAAAGAAAAAAAAAGATAACTAACTGAAACTGTATTGTGAGTTTACAAAACTAACTAAATAAAAATCATGGATACAATTCCCTTCGTTTTTGTCTTTGTCAATGTCAGATTGATATCAAATGGATTTATTTGGCTCCAGCAGTTTGAGCTAGCGGCACCATAGGACACTTCCCAGTCCGTCATGTCTGGTCACTGTGGTTTCCAGTGGTCTTCTGGTCCCCACTCTACCTGGAACATACAGACTGAAGCTGGGACACAGCAGCACAGTCCTGTCTGGGATTTACTGTAGTGATGAGTGGGTCGGGTTTTTTTTTCTTTTTTTTGCTCACTGTGTGTGTGTGTGTGTGTGTGTGTGTGTGTGTGTGACACAGACAGAGTGGAGCTGAATGACAGTCAGACAGGTGTAGAACTAGCATCCAGGTAAAAACTGTAGAGTTTATCACCATGAAAAGGCCTTCCAAGGCCTGAACTGCACAGTTTAGAAGAGGAGAACAGAGGAGGAGGAAAAGTAATCCAATTACAGAGGGATGGAACCTGTTCTAATGTTAAAACACATTTGATATTACCTGCTACAGCTAGCTGAACTGAACTGAAGCAAAGTTGGATAATAATGGAACTGCAGATGATGAAGATATGAGAGATCTGATAAGGTGTGGTTTACTGATGATGGACTGGGTTAGATACGTTTATATATGTTTATATGTGGTTTATATATGTTTATAAGTCATTTATATATGTTTGTATCTGGTTTATGTATGTTTCTATCTGGTTTAACTGCTGACTGCTTTGTGCATCTCCTCTCATGCTTTGCACATCTGCACATTATTTCCACATAAGTGACATTGTGTATGCCCCCCCCCCAACCTGCTGTAGGGAATGTCTACATGGTACTGTACATGTGTTTGTGTCTGTGCTCAGTCAGTGAGCCGCCCTAACCCCACCCCCAAATAAAGTGTCCAGGGTAACCCACTGATCTGCACCTCACTAATTTCTTTGAATAGGATGGAGAGGAAGATAAAATAGATGAAATAACTAAAACTAAACTAAAACTAAGCATTCAGAAAAAAATGATAACTAATAAAAACTATCAAACCTGCTCTAAAAACTAATTAAAACTAACTGAATTAGAGAAAAAAAAGTCAAAACTAATTAAAACTAAACTGTAATTAAAAATCCAAAACCTTGGTTCGATGCCCTTGACTGTTAACATCTTCTGCACTTTGTAAATTCATCCCAGGGCTGGATTGGACCATTTGGCGGGCCGGTTTTGGCCCCCGGGCCGCATGTTTGACACCTGTGTTCTAACAGAATGAACAAACCAAATGCATCTGAGAATAATGAGGGGTTCCTTTAAGTACAATCTGTCATTTCATTGCTCAACATAACTATTAAACCAATAAAAGTTGTTAGGAGCGTTCATTTCATTTCCAGCGTGCAGAAAAGGCCCGTCCTTCAGCTCCTGTTTGACCACAGCAGCTTTTATCAGATGACTGACTCTGCTTAGCCTGCATTAGAAATACACAACCATGACAAACACAAAGAATTCAAAAGGAGCTGTATTTACTCTGCATGAACCATAACAGACTAATTACACCAGTGTAATCAGACAGAGTTGACACAGGACCACAACACTGGGACACCACCAAGGCTCTGACATGATGACAGACAGATACAAATATGCACTCAGACGCTTCTGCCTTTATGCAAAAGCCCAGAGGAGCAGATTCAGACCAAACCCATTCCAAATACCGGGTCCAGAACCGGGTCCAGAACAGCCTCCACCCACCACGCATCTTCTCCATCTCTGATTTTCAACAGCTTTACTTTACTGAGGTCTGTTTAGGCAAAAAAACACAGAGTGGGAGTGGACGAACATGAAACTGAAGGAGGAAAATGCATGGATGACTGTGTTTTCACTAACATACATGTACAGCGTACACACCGTACACTGTAAAAAACATCTGTAATTGAACAGAATTTTCATTTTTAGTTTACAGATTTTTCCTGTATTTTTCAGACACAGAAAAATATCACTGAAATGAAAAAAACAGTCTGTGATTTTACATGTCAAATGTACAATAACATGAAAAACTGTAACTGTGAATAACCAGAAAATTAAAAATGTTTAAATATTTTTTTGCTTTTTTCACAGAAAAATACAGTTAAAATACATTTGCAAATGTAATATAAATATTATTTCACAAATATTTATTTTCTATTTATGAGATTAAACAGTTAATTTAAAGTTTAATACTGTAAAAAAAAAAAAAATAATAATAATAAAACGTGATAAAATTACTGACAATTAACAGTAACAGAAGTATTAGTTCTGTCAGTTGAACCAGACTTGTTTGTTAATTGACAAATATCTTGTGTAATTACAGGAGGTTTCACAACAAAAATGTTGAATAAATGTATTTTTGTGAATGTATAACATGTATAAGCACTGATAAACTGTCCAAATACAGTTTTTATCAGTGGATTGGACAACTGAGTCTCATTGAAAATTATATACATATATATATATATATATATATTCATTCATTCATTCATTTTCTGAACCCGCTTTATCCTCACTAGGGTCACGGGGGTCGCTTGGAGCCTATCCCAGCTACATAGGGGTCGAAGGCGGGGTACACCTGGACAGTCGCCAGTTCAATCGCAGGGGCTGACATATAGAGACAAACAATCCACTCTCACATTCACACCTATGGGCAATGTTAGATTAACCAATTAACCTATTAGTGCATGTCTTTGATGGTGGGAGGAAGCCGAGTAACCCGGAGAGAACCCACGCAGACCGGGAGAACATGCAAACCTCCACACAGAAAGGTCCCACCCCCCGTCGAATGGTGTTGAATCGAACCCAGGACCTTCTTGCTGTGAGGCACGAGTGCTAACCACTGCAGCCACCGTGTCGCCCCATATATATATATATATATATATATATATATATATATATATATATATATACACACACACACACACACACACACACACACACACATATATATATACACATATATATATATATACACACACACACACACACACACACATATATATATATATATATATATATATATATATATATATATATGGGATTTGATTTTTTTTTTTTTAGTACGTGAAAAATTTCTTTATTAAACATTAAAAAGTACAAAAAAAAAAAAAAAAAAAAAAAAAAAAAAAAAAAAAAAAGGCAAAATCTCATGTAAAGTTAGGGCAAAAAACTGCATTTTAATCAGGGAAAATTACCGTATTTTTATGAGATGGTTATTTTCTGTTATTTAACAGTATTTTTTCAGCACCCCTGCTGCTGGAATAATACCCTTTTTTTTCTCTCTCTTTTTTTTTACAGTGCACTTTTTAAATGATATAATGTTTAAACTCTGTTTGTCTTCACTATGGAAGGGTCGCAGTCCTTCTGTATAGTTTGTCCACTTGTTGATCTCATGCTCCATCCTTCAGCAGTAACCACACAGCCCATGAACCCATCGTAGTAGCAGTAATGTGAACCCAGCCCTGACTCCAGTCATACTGGCACTAGGGATGGAATGAAGTGAACATTTCAGATCATGGTTATTGTGACCAGAATTATCACAGTTCTCATTATTATCGTGGTATTGTTGAAATTGTGCTCAAAATGTTCAAAAAGTACTGATACACACACTGAAAAAATTGAACCAAGTTGTATTTAAATAAATAAATAAATAAATAAAATACCAGTCCCACTGTCCCTTCTGTGTCAGAAACATTCACATATTAACCCTTAGTGGTCTGAGTCTATTCTGTCTGTTTTTCAGTCCTTTTGATTTGGCCTTTATATACTATAGAAACAAATGTTTACTATACCCATGTTTGGATCTGTTTTTTCAGCACAACTTCATCTATCTCATCTGTCTGTTATTCTAGTTTTGTAAACACACAATATATTTTCAGTTTTTTATGTTTTTTATTTTAAGTATGGTTTTTATTTATTTCAGTTAACGAAAATGTTTTTTTCAATTCTAGTTTTGGTCATTTCGTTAGTTTTCGTTAACGATAATAACCTTCATACACACACACACACACACACACACACACACACACACACACACACACACACAGATTCAGTACATTTGCATAGATCTGTATCTATGTTTGTTCAAACCAGGGTTCTCAAACTCCTGTTCTTTCAGGTTCCACATTCAGTCTGATCTGATCTGGAGTGGACCCACCCAGGAAAAGAAGAACAGAAGAACCCAGAAAGAATGACAACTGACAATTTATGTCTGTGTTTGAGTGAAAAAAAAGAATAAATTATGAAAATACTTACTTCTATAAACTAAAAACAAAAAAAAAACAAAAAAAAAAAAACTGAAAAAACTGAAATTTAAATTAAAAATCGTAAGAAAATGTAGTGTAATTTTCTCAGTCTTCTTCCTCCACTTCTCATTAGTCCATGTACATTCTGGATCAGATCTGCAAAGACACTAAACACTGAGGAACAGGAAGAAAAGAGTTCAAACTGGACTGAATTTA
Source organism: Sphaeramia orbicularis (assembly GCF_902148855.1). Taxonomy (NCBI): domain Eukaryota; kingdom Metazoa; phylum Chordata; class Actinopteri; order Kurtiformes; family Apogonidae; genus Sphaeramia; species Sphaeramia orbicularis. Next base: position 11,060 of record NW_021941509.1, on the reverse strand, counting down.
ATACAGACATTTCAGGTTGGACACATTTGTTCAGGTTAGTCACATTTTATTGGTACAGGAGAGTTTGGAAATGGAAAGAGTTTCACAATTTAATGTGACTTTTGCACTAAAACAAAGAAACAAATCTGAAGTGGTTAATTCTAGATTTGTTTTTGCTAAATTGGACTTTTTTTTTGGCTTAATTGAAGACCCAGGTCCAGTTAGAGCATGTACTCCTGCTCCAGGTCCGGTTAGAGCCTGTAGTCCTGCTCCAGGTCCGGTTAGAGCCTGTACTCCTGCTCCAGGTCCGGTTAGAGCCTGTAGTCCTGCTCCAGGTCCGGTTAGAGCCTGTACTCCTGCTCCAGGTCCAGTTAGAGCATGTACTCCTGCTCCAGGTCCGGTTAGAGCCTGTAGTCCTGCTCCAGGTCCGGTTAGAGCCTGTAGTCCTGCTCCAGGCCCGGTTAGAGCCTGTAGTCCTGCTCCAGGTCCGGTTAGAGCCTGTAGTCCTGCTCCAGGTCCGGTTAGAGCCTGTAGTCCTGCTCCAGGTCCGGTTAGAGCCTGTACTCCTGCTCCAGGTCCGGTTAGAGCCTGTAGTCCTGCTCCAGGCCCGGTTAGAGCCTGTAGTCCTGCTCCAGGTCCGGTTAGAGCCTGTAGTCCTGCTGCAGGTCCGGTTAGAGCCTGTAGTCCTGCTGCAGGTCCGGTTAGAGCCTGTAGTCCTGCTGCAGGTCCGGTTAGAGCCTGTAGTCCTGCTCCAGGTCCGGTTAGAGCCTGTAGTCCTGCTGCAGGTCCGGTTAGAGCCTGTAGTCCTGCTCCAGGTCCAGTTAGAGCCTGTAGTCCTGCTCCAGGTCCAGTTAGAGCCTGTAGTCCTGCTGCAGGTCCGGTTAGAGCCTGTAGTCCTGCTCCAGGTCCGGTTAGAGCCTGTAGTCCTGCTGCAGGTCCGGTTAGAGCCTGTAGTCCTGCTCCAGGTCCAGTTAGAGCATGTACTCCTGCTCCAGGTCCAGTTAGAGCATGTACTCCTGCTCCAGGTCCGGTTAGAGCCTGTAGTCCTGCTCCAGGTCCGGTTAGAGCCTGTAGTCCTGCTCCAGGTCCGGTTAGAGCCTGTAGTCCTGCTGCAGGTCCGGTTAGAGCCTGTAGTCCTGCTCCAGGTCCGGTTAGAGCCTGTAGTCCTGCTCCAGGTCCGGTTAGAGCCTGTAGTCCTGCTCCAGGTCCGGTTAGAGCCTGTAGTCCTGCTCCAGGTCCAGTTAGAGCCTGTAGTCCTGCTCCAGGTCCGGTTAGAGCATGTACTCCTGCTCCAGGTCCAGTTAGAGCATGTACTCCTGCTCCAGGTCCAGTTAGAGCATGTACTCCTGCTCCAGGTCCGGTTAGAGCCTGTAGTCCTGCTCCAGGTCCGGTTAGAGCCTGTAGTCCTGCTCCAGGTCCGGTTAGAGCCTGTAGTCCTGCTGCAGGTCCGGTTAGAGCCTGTAGTCCTGCTCCAGGTCCGGTTAGAGCCTGTAGTCCTGCTCCAGGCCCGGTTAGAGCCTGTAGTCCTGCTCCAGGTCCGGTTAGAGCCTGTAGTCCTGCTCCAGGTCCGGTTAGAGCCTGTACTCCTGCTCCAGGTCCGGTTAGAGCCTGTAGTCCTGCTCCAGGTCCGGTTAGAGCCTGTAGTCCTGCTCCAGGTCCGGTTAGAGCCTGTAGTCCTGCTCCAGGTCCGGTTAGAGCCTGTAGTCCTGCTGCAGGTCCGGTTAGAGCCTGTAGTCCTGCTCCAGGTCCGGTTAGAGCCTGTAGTCCTGCTCCAGGTCCGGTTAGAGCCTGTAGTCCTGCTCCAGGTCCGGTTAGAGCCTGTAGTCCTGCTCCAGGTCCGGTTAGAGCCTGTAGTCCTGCTCCAGGTCCGGTTAGAGCCTGTAGTCCTGCTCCAGGTCCGGTTAGAGCCTGTAGTCCTGCTCCAGGTCCGGTTAGAGCATGTAGTCCTGCTCCAGGTCCGGTTAGAGCCTGTAGTCCTGCTCCAGGCCCGGTTAGAGCCTGTAGTCCTGCTCCAGGTCCGGTTAGGGCCTGTAGTCCTGCTCCAGGTCCGGTTAGAGCATGTAGTCCTGCTCCAGGTCCGGTTAGGGCCTGTAGTCCTGCTCCAGGTCCGGTTAGAGCATGTAGTCCTGCTCCAGGTCCGGTTAGAGCCTGTAGTCCTGCTGCAGGTCCGGTTAGAGCCTGTAGTCCTGCTCCAGGTCCGGTTAGAGCCTGTAGTCCTGCTGCAGGTCCGGTTAGAGCCTGTAGTCCTGCTCCAGGTCCGGTTAGAGCCTGTAGTCCTGCTCCAGGTCCAGTTAGAGCCTGTAGTCCTGCTCCAGGTCCGGTTAGAGCCTGTAGTCCTGCTCCAGGTCCGGTTAGAGCCTGTAGTCCTGCTGCAGGTCCGGTTAGAGCCTGTAGTCCTGCTGCAGGTCCGGTTAGAGCCTGTAGTCCTGCTCCAGGTCCGGTTAGAGCCTGTAGTCCTGCTCCAGGTCCGGTTAGAGCCTGTAGTCCTGCTCCAGGTCCGGTTAGAGCCTGTAGTCCTGCTCCAGGTCCGGTTAGAGCATGTAGTCCTGCTCCAGGTCCGGTTAGAGCCTGTAGTCCTGCTGCAGGTCCGGTTAGAGCCTGTAGTCCTGCTCCAGGTCCAGTTAGAGCCTGTAGTCCTGCTCCAGGTCCAGTTAGAGCCTGTAGTCCTGCTCCAGGTCCGGTTAGAGCCTGTAGTCCTGCTCCAGGTCCAGTTAGAGCCTGTAGTCCTGCTGCAGGTCCGGTTAGAGCCTGTAGTCCTGCTCCAGGTCCAGTTAGAGCCTGTAGTCCTGCTGCAGGTCCGGTTAGAGCCTGTAGTCCTGCTCCAGGTCCGGTTAGAGCCTGTAGTCCTGCTGCAGGTCCGGTTAGAGCCTGTAGTCCTGCTGCAGGTCCGGTTAGAGCCTGTAGTCCTGCTCCAGGTCCAGTTAGAGCCTGTAGTCCTGCTCCAGGTCCGGTTAGAGCCTGTAGTCCTGCTCCAGGTCCGGTTAGAGCCTGTAGTCCTGCTCCAGGTCCAGTTAGAGCCTGTAGTCCTGCTCCAGGTCTGGCTCCTGCCTGCTCCTCTCCATGTGGCTGTGGTTCCTGCTCTCAGTAGTAGTCCTGTCATACACATGTAGTCCACATGGGTCATCAAATCCAGATCTGTTCTTTGGTAAATTCTCCTGACAGTGTCGTAGGGAAAGTCCTGGTTTGGATGAAGGTGTTCACATTCGATCCATGACTGAAATCCATACTTTCATCTTCTGTTCTGGTAACAAGACACAGTGACTCCCAGGCCTTTTTTGGCAGACCAGCGCTGTTCCGTTCTTCTGGTGCCTTCTCTGTGTACACCAGTGTCCTAGTGAGCCCCAGCAGAAGGCTTCATGTGTTCATGTGCGTTAGCGCTCATTACTGCCAGAGTCTGTGGAAGGGCTTCACACGGGAGGACCAGCTGATCTGAACTGGGTTAGTCCTGTTCAGGATAACCCAAACACTTACGTTACTGGATAAACAGGGTCCAAATCCACCCTGTTTTTCAAAAAATCACCAAAAATGTATTTGAAGTCCAATTTTTATGATCCGTAGCTCCACTGAAAGCCTGGGTTGTCTCCTTTTAGATAAGCGGTACATAATTTGGACCATATCTCCACTTCTGTGGAAAAGTGTGAAACTAAAGACATACTTTCTTTCAAAACTCAAAAACGTCAAATACAAATTTGACAACACTGCAATTTTTGGTACACTAGTGCTGAGCCTATGAAGCAAATATGAAAGAAAAATACAGTTTTGTTTTTTTTTTCAATGAATTTTTTAATACCAAAAAGTAACGATTTTCTGTGATTTGGGCATTTGAAAGAACACACAATATATGTCCCATTATCGAAGGAATTAATATTCAGTAATAAAGTCAACAAAAGGTATTCTTTCTCGTTCCTTTCAACAATCCTTTTCCAAAACAACTGTTGTATAATGTATAGATTTGGTGGATCTGGATCTGGTGCATTTACTAGACCTGGGATCATGAACAGCAATCTGCTGTTGCACCTGAACATGGCCTCTGCCCTACCATGGTCCCTACCATGGTCCCTACCATGGTCCCTACCATGGTCCCTACCATGGTCCCTACCATGGCCCTTCCATGGCCCCTACCATGGACCCTACCATGGCCCTTCCATGGTCCCTACCATGGCCCCTACCATGGCCCCTACCATGGTCCCTACCATGGCCCCTACCATGGCCCCTACCATGGCCCCTACCATGGCCCTTCCATGGCCCCTACCATGGACCCTACCATGGCCCTTCCATGGTCCCTACCATGGCCCCTACCATGGCCCCTTCCATGGCCCTTCCATGGCCCTTCCATGGTCCCTACCATGGCCCCTACCATGGCCCCTACCATGGCCCCTACCATGGACCCTACCATGGCCCCTACCATGGCCCCTACCATGGACCCTACCATGGACCCTACCATGGACCCTACCATGGCCCTTCCATGGTCCCTACCATGGCCCCTACCATGGCCCCTACCATGGCCCCTACCATGGCCCTTCCATGGCCCTTCCATGGCCCTTCCATGGACCCTACCATGGCCCCTACCATGGCCCCTTCCATGGACCCTACCATGGCCCCTACCATGGCCCCTACCATGGCCCCTACCATGGCCCTTCCATGGCCCTTCCATGGACCCTACCATGGCCCCTACCATGGCCCCTACCATGGCCCCTACCATGGCCCCTACCATGGACCCTACCATGGCCCCTACCATGGCCCCTACCATGGCCCCTACCATGGACCCTACCATGGACCCTACCATGGCCCTTCCATGGTCCCTACCATGGCCCCTACCATGGCCCCTACCATGGCCCCTACCATGGCCCTTCCATGGCCCTTCCATGGACCCTACCATGGCCCCTACCATGGCCCCTTCCATGGCCCTTCCATGGCCCTTCCATGGCCCTTCCATGGCCCCTACCATGGCCCCTACCATGGCCCCTTCCATGGCCCTTCCATGGCCCTTCCATGGCCCTTCCATGGCCTCTGCCTCTGTCGTTGCCTCTTTCTCTGTCCCCTCTGACTTCATTGTTTTCTACATTTCCCTGAACATTCACATTCTGATCAGGAACATTCTGTTCCACTGCCCCATTTTCATCAGTTTCTAAGACATCATCAATATGTGAGTTGATTTCAGCCTCTGTATCACTGTCAGGGCTGTTGTCGCTGTTTGGAACAAAGTCATCATGTGAATCACTGGGGTTTGCGCTATCTGAATCACTTTCACTATCAAATCGTCCTTGGATGACAGCTGGGGTCGGGTATTTGGTCCTCCTGTGGGCCACGGTTCAGTTATTTACATTTTTGGAAAATAAGAAAAAAGGTTAGGAAAGTGAATCCAGAATTACAGCATGAAATAAGTGATCAGTTTTACAGGGTCCAAACAGACCCTGTTGAGAAACTTAATACTACATAAAAACAAACAAAGCTATCATTATAATTTTCTACAGTCCACAAAACAACAAAATTTGGTTCACTGAAAAAAAAAATCAGACTGATTCATTGATTTTTGCAAAAAATGGAAATGTTTTTTCATCCCCAGGGTCCATTCAGACCCTGGTTATCCTGAATAGGTTTAAACCTTCTGACACTGCGGTCCAATCCATAACAGTTCCACGTTTGTCTCCTAGTGCTGTGACATTTCACACCATGAAAGGCATATTACTGTGAGTTTGGATCCATTTGGATCAGGTCAAACTTCTGAACTCAACTCCATGTTCATTCAGTTCCAAAACCAACAGTAAAACACCCAGAACAAGAAAAATGTGAATGTGTTCTTCAGCAGCAGCAGCAGCAGCAGTGAGGCCGTTTAACGCTGAGGTCATAGAAGTAGAGAAACCTGGAGAGAATCAGCAACGCAGGCATCTGACTGTGTACATATGTGTGTGTGTGTGTGTGTGTACGTGTGTGTGTGTGTGTGTGTGTGTGTGTGTGTGTGTGTGTGTGTGTGTGCATATACAGGCACACCTGCACATAATCCTAAATTTGTCCAAATCAAAAGCAGCTCTGACCACAAATACTTTTAGTGTGAGTCAACAGAACTGTGTTGTGTTGGAA
>NW_021941509.1:0-2500 GCF_902148855.1 Sphaeramia orbicularis | reverse complement strand
CCACAGGTTCTCTGATAGACTCACACAAGCCGCTGGTTCTGGGAAGAGGAACTTGGATCCAGACTATCACCTGTGGATGAGTATGGAGTTAGAGGAAGAGGAAAGACACAATGTCCGACACTACACCCCCCCAGTGAGTAGAAGCCTCCACCCATAAACCAGAATCCAGATGCAGAAGTCTGTTCAGATCCAGTGTAGAAACATGGACATGTTTGTGTCAGTTCATTATTTCAGAGCAGATTCATCTACTTCTGCTGAAACCTCACATGTATTTCCTTTCTAATATCAGTATTGATCCCAGTACTGATGTGTTGCTGGACTGCAGTACTCAAGTAATCAGGTTACAACTCAAAATTGTACTTTGGTCTCACTAAATTAATCTGAATCAGTCAATTAATACTGAATCGAAACGATACTGGATCAAATCGAATCAAATCGTGATTAATCGATTCAGAACCTTATGAATGGAAATCGATAATGGAAATCGGCCATGATACCCAGGCCTAATGCTGACATCAGCACATGCATAGACATGATGACATCAGCTGGATCCATGACAACATAAGCTACAATATGTGTGAGGGGCGGGGTTTGTTTGTGCCTGGAGTCACTCGTTTATTTATTTGGGACAGTGCATATTACTGAACATCTAGACCAGGGGTCACCAACACGGTGCCCACGGGCACCAGGTCGCCCACAGGGACCACATGAGTCATGGAACTGGTCTGACTGTGGTCACCAAACCTCAGTCAGATCCTCAGTTTCATGAACCTGTTCGTCTGTCTGTCATCACTCAGATGAACATGTTCTCTCACAGGGAACTCTTTCTGTACTCCAACACAAACAGTCCATGTGTTTACACACAGAGCCCAAAGCTCACAGAGGCAGTTTTGGACATTTGACACAGCGTGCATTATGGGAAGTGCAGTTCCACGCAGCTGCATTATGACTGCAGCAGAAACAAACACAGAAACTGCTTCATGGCCTCTTTCTACTGCAGCTGTGCACTGTAAAAAACATCTGTAATTTAACAGAAGTTTCACTGTTTATTTGACAGATTTTTCCTGTATTTTTCAGATACAGGAAAATATCAATGAAATGAAAAAAAACAGACTGTGATTTTACATGTCAAATGGAAAAGAACAGGAAAAAACTGGAACTGTGAAGAACCATAACGTTTAAATTTTTTAAAATATTTTTTTTCTTTTTCACAGAAAAATACAGTTAAAATACATTTGCAAATGTATCATGATTTCACAAATATTTCTTTTCTATTTATGAGATTAAACTGTTAATTTAAACTTTAATACTGTAAAAAAAAAAAAAAAAAAAAAAAAAAAAGATAATAATAATAAAACAAGATAAAATTACTGACAACCCTAACAGAAGTATTAGTTCTGTCAGTTGAACCAGACTTGTTTGTTAATTGACAAATATCTTGTGTAATTACAGGAGGTTTCAAAACAAAAATGTTGAATAAATGTATTTTTGTGAATGTATAACATGTATAAGCACTGATAAACTGTCCAAATACAGTTTTTATCAGTGGATTGGAAAAATGAGTCTGACTGAAAATTATTTATATATATATATATATATTTATAGGGAATTGGATTATTTTAATACATGTAAATATTCTTTATTAAACATTAAAAAGTAAAAATAAATAAATAAATAAATAAAAAAGAAGCAAAATCTCATGTAAAGTTAGAGCAAAAAACTATATTTTAATTATGGAAAATTACCATATTTTTATGAGATGGTTATTTTCTGTTATTTAACAGTATTTTTTGGCACCCCTGCTGCTGGAATAATACCGTTTTTTCAGTAGGTTTTTTTTTTTTTTTTTACAGTGTGTGGAGCTCTGCACGTTGTGGCAAATTTACGAAAAAGCCCGAGTTCCCTGTTACCTCTGTAAACACATGGACTGTTTGTGTTGGAGTACAGTATGAAGTGTTCACTGTCAGAGAACACATTCATCTGAGTAATGATTAGTGATGGGAATCGAGAACCGGTTCTTTTTGAGAACCGGTTCCCAGTAGCTCGATTCCTCGGAATTGCTTGCCTGCCTGCTTATCGATTCTGCATTCGCTGTGCATTCACGATGACATCACACGTACGCTGCATCGTTTTGGTCAGAATGAAGAAAACATGGAGTTTAGGGAGAAACGAACTAAAAAGACCACACCAGGTCTAAACAGACCACACCAGGTCTACACAGACCACACCAGGTCTAAATGGACCACACCAGGTCTACACAGACCACACCAGGTCTAAAGAGACCGCACCAGGTCTAAACAGACCACACCAGGTCTAAACAGACCACACCAGGTCTACACAGACCACACCAGGTCTAAATGGACCACACCAGGTCTACACAGACCACACCAGGTCTAAAGAGACCGCACCAGGTCTAAACAGACCACACCAGGTCTAAAAAGACCACACCAGGTCTAAACAGACCACACCAGGTCTAAACAGACCACACCAGGTCTACACA
>NW_021941508.1:453487-461651 GCF_902148855.1 Sphaeramia orbicularis | reverse complement strand
CCCTGACCGGACTTATGAGACCCTGGAGTATAAGATTGACCTCCAAAGTTCACCTGGAGCTCCAGACCACAAGGAAGTCTGGTTCCTAATGTCGTAGTTTATCAGGAAGTGGAATGGATCCACATGAGTTTGGAAAAGATGTTGGAACGAGCTAGAACAGGACCACTGAAACCAGATAGCTACAGTTAGCTCACAGGCATTAGCTAGAGTTAGCTCACAGGTGTTAGGTTAGAGTTAGCTCACAGACGTTAACTACAGTTAATTCACAGGTTTTTTCGCTAGAGTTAGCTCACAGGTGTTAACTAGAGTTAATTCACAGGCTTTAGCTAGAGTTAGCTCACAGACGTTGCTACAGTTAGCTCTCAGGCCATTAGCTAGAGTTAGCTCACAGGTGTTCGCTAGAGTTAGCTCAAAGGCATTAGCTACAGTTAGCTCACAGGCGTTAACTAGAGTTAGCTCACAGCATTCGCTAGAGTTAGCTCAAAGGCATTAGCTACAGTTAGCTCACAGGCATTCGCTAGAGTTAGCTCACAGGCATAGTTACAGTTAGCTCACAGGCGTTCGCTAGAGTTAGCTCAAAGGCATTAGCTACAGTTAGCTCACAGGCGTCGCTAGAGTTAGCTCAAAGGCATTAGCTACAGTTAGCTCACAGGCGTTCGCTAGAGTTAGCTCACAGGTGTTAGCTAGAGTTAGCTCACAGGCATTAGCTAGAGTTAGCTCACAGGCGTTTGCTAGAGTTAGCTCAAAGGCATTAGTACAGTTAGCTCAACAGGTGTTCGCTAGAGTTAGCTCAAGGCTGTTAGCTAGCTAACCTTTGGGCTAATGGTGACCAAGTGTTGAGCTCTGTGGTTTCTGTCACTTGCTACAGGACGTTGAGACAACGGCACAGCAACGACAGAAAATGGAATTTTGAATTGAATTTGAATTGTTGCACAGCAACTCATAATAACATCTTAACATTATCCTTCACGCCAAAAGGGTGACAGGAAGTTTGAAACTGTGTGTGTTTGTGTATTTTTAGTCTGTTGTTCATATGTTTGTGTAGTTGTTGTTGTTTGTTTGTTGTTGTTTGTGCTGTTTACATGTGGTGTAGGGCTGGCGTTGGTCATGCCACAGTCTTCATCTTCACAGGTGACAGACACAGTGGCTTCACCACCTTGTGCGTACCTTCGCACCAATAGGACGTGCAGAAGGCGGACACTGACAGCGTCAGGGCCAATGAGGTGAGGGACAGGGACAGGAAGGTAGCGGTTACGTCTGGACATCGTCTCCAGCATCGCGGACAGGAGGACGAAATGATGGGTTTGATGGTAGCCGTGGAAACGAGGATGGGAGCGGCGATTCCGTGACACTGCCACCGCTGTCCAGATCAGCAGCAAATGGGGAGTGGAGGACGAGAAGGCCCTTGGACGAAAAAAAAAAAGGATTAAGGACGTTTGACGAGCGGAACAAAGGTCAGAGGTCAAAGGTCAGAGGCGGAAAGATGGTGTGAGAGCAGGACTGTAGGACGGTGAGGACACGAGGAGCAGAGGTCAAAGGTCAGAGGTCAGGTGAAAGTACAGGGATTTAATCAGATCCTTGAGTAAAGACAAAGACAGATGGGAGAGCAAACTCTAATGCTAATGCTAACGCTAACGTGAACCCTCAGTCCTTCAGTCCTAACCCTAAAGACAGAGACAGATGTGAGAGGACGATGTGAGGACAGCCTCGGTCTGTCCAAACCCTACCCTAATGCTAACTCCAACGCTAACCCTAATGCTAACCTCAACACTAACCCTAGTGCGAACCCTAACGCTACCCCTACCTTAACCTACTCTAACCCCTACCCCTAACTGTACCCTAACGCTAACTGTACCCTAACCCTAACTGTACCCTAACCTAACTGTACCTAACCCTAACTGTACCCTAACCGTACCCTAACCCTAACCCTATCCTACCCCTAACCTTAACCTACTCTAACCCTACCCCTAACTGTACCCTAACGCTAACCTGTACCCTAACCCTAACCCTATCCTACCCCTAACCGTACCCTAACCCTACCCCTAACTGTACCTTACCTTAACCCTGCAGATGTGCCTGTTTCTTGTGTGTCCCTCTATCCCTCTAACCATCTGTACTGGACGGTACAGATGTTTTTTCTAATCAGGTGCAGCTCCTCGGGGACATTCCCTGCTCTCTACCTCCTCCACCTCTGCACCCCCCATGGACTTTATCCAGGGTCAGATTAGTCCTCTGCACCCCCCATGGACTTCATCAGGGTCAGATTAGTCCTCTGCACCCCCATGGACTTTACCAGGGTCAGATTAGTCCTGTGTCTTCGGACGACTTCTTCATAATCTGTGTTAATCTGCCCTGGAGGTGGATCAGATTAAGACTCTTTGTCTGTAGAGCACCTAAAGAGACACAAACAGCTGGATTAGCATCCACACTAATCCACTGGAACACAACTGCAAACAACAGGACATGAATATTAACACTAACCTGGCTAACCCTACACCTGTCTAACCCTAACCTATCTAACCCTAACCTGCCTAACCCTAACCTGTTTAACCCTACACATGTCTAACCCTAACCTATCTAACCCTACACCTGTTTAACCCTACACCTGTCTAACCCTAACCTATCTAACCCTAACCTGTCTAACCCTAACCTGTTTAACCCTACACCTGTCTAACCCTAACCTATCTAACCCTAACCTGTCTAACCCTAACCTGCCTAACCCTAACCTGTTTAACCCTACACTGTCTAACCCTACCTATCTAACCTAACCTGTCTAACCCTACACCTGGTCTAACACCTAACCTGCCTAACTCTAACCTGTTATCCCTACACCTGTCTAACCCTAACCTGCCTAACCCTACACCTGTCTACCCTAACCTGCTTAACCACTACACTGTCTATAACCCTAACCTATCTAACCCTAACCTGTCTAACCTACACCTGTCTAACCCTAACCTGCCCTAACCCTACACCGTCTAACCCTAACCTGCCTAACCCTACACCTGTCTAACCCTAACCTGCGTAACCTACACCTGTCTACCTACACCTGTCTAACCCTAACCTGCCTAACCCTACACCTGTCTAACCCTAACCTGCCAAACCTACACCTGTCTAACCCTAACCTGCTTAACCCTAACTGTCTAACCTACCCTGTCTAACCCTAACCTGCTTAACCCTACACTTGTCTAACCCTAACCTGTCCTAACCCTACACCTGTCTAACCCTACACCTGTCTAACACTAACATGTTTAATCCTACACCTGTCTAACCCTAACCTGTCTAACTCACACCTGTCTAAGCCTACACCTGTCTAACACTAACCTGCCTAACCCTACACCTGTCCTAACCCTAACCTGCTTAACCCTACACCTGTCTAACCCTAACCTGTCTAACCCTACACCTGTCTAACCCTACACCTGTCTAACCCTAACCTGCCTAACCCTACACCTGTCTAACCCTAACCTGCTTAACCCTACACCTGTCTAACCCTAACCTGCTTAACCCTACACTTGTCTAACCCTAACCTGTCTAACCCTACACCTGTCTAACCTTAACCTGTCTAACCCTACACCTGTCTAACACTAACATGTTTAATCCTACACCTGTCTAACCCTAACCTGTCTAACTCTACACCTGTCTAACTCTACACCTGTCTAAGTCTACACCTGTCTAACCCTAACCTGCTTAACCCTACACCTGTCTAACACTAACCTGTTTAACCCTACACCTGTCTAACCCTAACCTGTCTAACTTACACCTGTCTAACCCTAACCTGCTTAACCCTACACCTGTCTAACTCTACACCTGTCTAAACCCTACACCTGTCTAACACAACCTGTCTAACCCTACACTCTGTCTAACCCCTAACCTGCTTAACCCTACACCTGTCTAACCCTAACCATCTAACCCTAACCTGTCTAACCCTACATCTGTCTAACCTGTCTAACCACACCTGTCTAACTTGTCTAACCCTAACCTGTGTCACCCTACACCTGTCTACACCTGTCTCACCCCTAACTGTCTAACCCTACACCTGTCTAACCCAACCTGGTCTAACCCTAACCTATCTAACCATAACCTGTCTAACCCCAAACCCTGTCTAACCCCACACCCTGTCTAACCCTAGACCTGTCTAACCTGTCTACCCCTAACCTGTCTAACCCTACACCTGTCTAACTCTAACCTGTCTAACCCTAACAGGTCTAACCTAACTGTCTAACCTGGTTACCTACACCTGTCTAACCCTAACCTGTCTAGCCTGTCTAACCCTACATCTGTCTAAACCTGTCTAACCCTACACCTGCCTAACCCAAACCTGTCTAACCTTACACCTGTCTAACCTGTCTTACCATTCACTTGTCTAACCCTAATCTATCTAGCCCTAACCAGTCTAACCCTAACATAACCTGTCTAACTCTAACCTGTCTAACCCTAACCCTAACCTGTCTAACCCTAACCATAACCTGTGTGACTCTAACCCTAACCTGTCTAACTCTAACCTGTCTAACCTTAACCCTAACCTGTCTAACTTTAACCCTAACCTTTTCTAACCCTAACCTGTCTGATTCTAACCATAACATGTGTGACTCTAACCCTAACCTGTCCTAACCCTAACCCTTTCTAACTCTAACCCTAACCTGTCTAACTCTAACCCTAACCTGTCTCTAACTCCAACCTGTTGAACTCCAACCTAACCTGTCTAACACTAACCTTAAACTTTTTAACTCTAACCTGTCTAACTCTAACCCTAACCTGCCTAACCCTAACCTGTCCTAACTCTAACCCTAACCTGTCTAACTCTAACCCTAACACAGACTAATGTGACCTCACTTTATCTTCAGTTCATAACAAACATTGCATATTTTAATGCACTCCCAGTCCTTAACCTCATGGATCAGGGTTAGGGTTTAGTGTCGCTGCTAAATGGGTTAGGGTTTGGGTTTAGTGTCGCTGCTAAATTGGTTAGGGGTAGGGTTTAGTGTCGCTGCTAAATGGGTTAGGGTTTAGTGCCACTGCTAAATGGGTTAGGTTTTTTTTTATTCGTGTACTGGATGCATTCATCTATTTAACTCTTCATGTAGTCAGAGTAACGTTTCAGCTATTAAATGCCATTTTCAATTCAATTGAGCAATTCTTACCCGACAAATAAAATAATAAAATTCTTCAGTTTGTGTTGAGTGTTAGCTCTGAGTGTTAGCTCTGCGAACAGTGTGAACATTTCAAATTCAACAGATATCCAAGAGTATGAAACATTGGAAACTATATATTTATAGGACAATTCAACATTGATTGTGTAGTTTACAACTTCTTTCTGTCAGTTTGACTACTTTTTGTGTGTTTTGTCATAACTAATAAAACTCACCCCAATGACATTTGTCAAAGGACACTCTAAAAGATTTATGAAACATTTACATACCGCCAACCCTAACCCTATGGGGAATGGAAAGAGCAATTTAAAGAAATACAGACAGCACATGTATGTTAAAGAAAATACAGACAGCACATGTATGTTAAAGAAACTACAGACAGCACATGTATGTTAAAGAAAATACAGACCAGCACATGTATATTAAAGAAACTACAGACAGCACATGTATATTAAAGGAAAATACAGGACCAGACAGTATGTTAAAGAAAATACGGACAGCACATGTATGTTTAAAGAAATACAGACAGCACATGTGTGTTAATACAGACAGCACATGTATATTAAAGAAAATACAGACAGCACATGTATGTTAAAGAAAATACAGACAGCACATGTCTGTTAAAGAAAATACAGACAGCACATGTGTGTTAAATACAGACCAGCACAATGTATATTAAGGAAAATACAGACAGCACATGTATGTTAAAGAAAATACAGACAGCACATGTATGTTCAAGACCTTGCTTTTACCTATCCCTGTTTCTCATTTCCTTCACACATTAGAGGCTTTTCTACAACTATCTCAATACAAAGGCCAGTGAACTGCCATACTCTGTTTTCTCGGTTCACACCTGATATGATCAAACACTGAGATCTGAAATTAGGATGAACCAGTTGTTTAATTCAATAGAACCCCTGCACTAGTCCACTAACTCTAACCCTATCCACATTCATGTCCATTCTGAACACTTCATACAGTTCATGTGTATAAATACAGTTTAGGTTCATTTAAATATTCTTTAAAAAAGGACAAAAGTGTGACTATAATCCACAGATACAACTAACAGAAGTCAAACAGAATACTGGATGGATTTGTCTGTGTTCATATTCAAACCAGTTTTCACACTTTGGTCACAAATCTAAACCACACTCACCTCGTCTGGACTGTCCTCCAGTGTGTCCTCCACTGGGACAGGGGTCCTCCTCCTCTGGGACAGGTGTCCTCCTCCTTTCTCTTCTGTTTTGGGGGACTTTCCACCACTGCGAACCAAATTCCCTCTAACCCTCTGCTCTCCTCCTCCTTTCTCCTCCTCTGCTCTCCCCTTTTCTCCTCCTCTTTCTCTTCTGTCTTGGGGGAGTTTCCACCCGATTCCCTCTAATCCTCTGCTCCATCTGTTCTTCCATCCCTTTTGTTCAGCCTATCTTTTCTCTTCATCATCTCTGTCGTTTTTCTCTTCATCATCTCTGTTCTTTCCTTCATTTTCTCCCTCAGCTCTAACCCTAACCCCTTCATCCTATAGGATTAATTTCACTTCATTCTATGGAACAGCTTGTAGATCAGTGTTGAGCGCTGGGCTCGTTCATTCCACTAAACGTTGACCCCTCTGAACTCCATACAAGTGGACCAACATGTCCTGGAACATGTCCTAACCCTGACCCTAACCCTAACCCACTACAAAAGTACTTGATTCAAATACCCACATATGAGTTTAGGTTGGATTTTTCCTCTCAGATTGGACTGTGGTTGGTTTTCAGATGATTGTTTTTCATCCCGTCCTTCTTATCAGGTAGAATGTGCTGGATGCCTCATTAGTGATGGTTCCTGGTCCATGAAAACCAGACCCCCTAACCACTAACCTTAACCCCACAGGTGACCCGGGTTAGGGGGATCCAGTCCCAGCCTGCATCCAAGCACCAACAGGCTAAGGGTCTCCCCTCTGTAACTAAAATCACCTGGGGTCTTTTCTGCAGCGACACAGACGGACCATGTGGCTGTGCTTTCTGCTGCCCCTGTCACCTACCGACTGTTAGGGTTAACCCTAACCCTATCAGTAGGGTTAGGGCTAGGTTAACCTTAACTCTAACCCCCTACCAGTGGATATACTCCTACTGCAACTGATAGTACAAATATTACAAATTCAAGTACTACCAGTGGATATACTCCTGCTGTGTAGTTTGTGGAGGACCAGAGGACCTGAATTAGATCTGAATGAGTTGAATATGATTCTGACTCAAGTTGATCCCATGGTTCGCTGGTGGTTGGAGGAACACTGGACTCATATTCACTGTGGTTCCGTGTCCGTCTGGATCCAGAACTGAACAGAACCCTGGGATTATTATTATCAGATTTTCTTTTATTAAGAATGAATACGCTGCTCCTTCCTGTATTTATTTCAGCTCTATACCATGTATCGAATGTGTCAACAGCAGATGTTCCCATCAAAGTCCAGTTGAATGAGGACACTGGGTCCAAGAATGTGGATTTGTCGCCCCCTTGCGGAAACTACAAACATGTCTTATAGGCCTGAATATGTTGGAGTTTATAAGGGAGATGCATGTGTCAGTTTAGTACTTCAATATCTATTAAAAATCTACATTACAGGGTGGGTTCATGCATTCCACTAACCAACAGAGAAACTCTGGAGCAGATTCTATCTCAGGTCAAGTCTGTGTGTGAACTCTGGCCTGGACATGATGGACAGAACCAGGTCCAAAACCAGGATCTACAGGGTCTGTGTCCGCTATCTAGAACCCAGTGACGGACCTGGAAAAGTGCTGTAGACAGGGCCTGTGAGACAGAGGACGGGTATGGGACACTTCACACCTGCACAGCCACTGCAGTAGAAGACTGAAGAACATCCATACCTGGAAATACGCCTCCATGAGCTTTGTCTTCAAAAGGACACAAACCCTTTGGATTGTTCCCCACACAGGAACAGGAGGCTGGAACTGTGGACTAAGAACTGGTGCAAATGGACTGGAACTGTGGACTAAGAACTGGTGCAACTGGACTGG
>NW_021941508.1:403487-448487 GCF_902148855.1 Sphaeramia orbicularis | reverse complement strand
TATCCCCGCCCCCCGAAGGGAAGGCAAGGGGTATTGTTTTTGGTTCAGTTGGTTTGTTTGTTAACACTTTACCAGTAAAAATATTGGTTGAATTCATACCTAATTGGGTTTATAGACTGCCACTGACCTAGAATAGATGTCATTACATTTTGGGAAAGGTACTGTAGGTCAAAATCCACATTTTTTATCATTTGTTAAAAACTTCCCATTTTACTTACTTCACTACATAATGGGCGAAGTAGGTGTGAGGGGTGGGGTTTGTTTGTTGTGCCTGGCACCACTTGTTGGAATTGTTTCACAGAAATACCCTTCACTATTAACCACATGCTTTAAGGACTAAAACATTTCTCACTAACACTTATCATGTTATAGCACATTATTTGGCCACACAAACTAAATGTAAAACAGACAAACATGAGTCACATTAAGTTACTCTAAAGGTTTACAGCAACAATCCCAGTTTTCTTAAAGTGTACCTGTACTGATCATGCTTAGGGCATTAATTGTGCTTTGTGCATCACTTACAAGCAAGGATGGCACAAATTCAGTAGGAAAAAAAAAAAAAAAAAAAATCACCATAAATGCACCACATGGGACTTTTTTTTTGGCATGAATTACACTGGTGGGCAGAACCCATGGGGACGCGGCCATTGCTGGATCTAAGTGATGTACCTGTTGTCGTTTCCGGGCGATGGAGTACTAGTAAACAAGCGGCATTCAGTGAGCAGATAAAGTGAAAAGTAGGCACTGGTGGTTGTTCAGTTGTAACCTTTCCACTCCCCCATTGCTCTAATGTGACCCAGCACTGGGCAGTACTGTGTCCTCTTAGACTGGTGTCTGCTACACGGGCTTGGTGACCAGTCCATCTGAGCCCAGGTAATGGGACAATACAACCAGTTTGGGTCAGTACCAGAGCTGGAACAGCTTGTGAAAGAGGAAACATGTCTGGAACCATGTCTAACTGACGGAGCAGTGACTTGGTCCTTGTGCATACTTGATAACGGGATATAATGGAAGTTACCGATGGAACTGCTAGCATGATACGTGATCTTCTGAGAAAGCTAGCACTGAAAATTCACTACAGGTACACTTTAATATTTCAATGTAGCTACAACAGTTGCAATCTGTCAACCTTTAATTATAGCCCCTTAAATTCTAATATTCAATAGTTGGTTCTGTGGGAGAAATAATCAGCAACAGTGATCAGGCTTTAAAACACAGTAAAGATTTAAACTGACTTTTCATTGAGTCTACGATCAAATACTGGACAGTGAGCTTCATGATGAATGGATAAGACAAAGTCCACTCAGACAGTGAAGCGGGACTCACCTGTGCCGGTGCTGGGGGTGGAGCTTGGTGCCACCCATGGGTCGCTGCCTTTAGATGCTCCGGTCTCCAAACGGGTCATAGATGGGGAAGAGGCTGGTGGAGGGTTGAGTGAACCCCATGCATCATCTGCTCTGGCTGAAGCTGTAGGATAGAGGACAGTTCACACAGTGGTGGTGGTGGGAAGGGGGGGGTCAAAAACAGATTCAGCAATCACACACTGTGTTCATATTTGGAAGAATAATGGCATTTGAGAATGGAAACAGTATTTGTTTCTTACCTGAAGCTCCCCATGGGTCATTATCTGGTCTTGATGTGTCCCCAAATGGATCAGAATATCAACAGGTGAAGGAAGCACTTTTCCTTCCCCCCAGGGATCTCCATCCTTAGTCTCCTGGGGTGCCGATGTTGCCCCCCAAGGATCGGTCCCTGTAGCGGGTGGAGAAGTGGCAGGAGCTCCCCATGCATCTGTGTCGCCAGTGGGTGGGCATGTAGGAGGGGCACCGAAAGGATCGGAAACATCATCTTTTGGTGGCTGGATGCACTGAAAATGGATCTTTAGGTGGTGTTGTCGGTGCAGTAAAGGTATTATCTTTAACTGCAGTGAATGGATCTTCTTTAGGTGGTGTTGTCGGTGCAGTGAAGGTGTCATCTTTAACTGCAGTGAATGGATCTTCTTTAGGTGGCGTTGTCGGTGCAGTGAAGGTGTCATCTTTAACTGTAGTGAATGGATCTTCTTTAGGTGGTGTTGTCGGTGCAGTAAAGGGGTCATCTTTAACTGTAGTGAATGGATCTTCTTTAGGTGGTGTTGTCGGTGCAGTGAAGGGGTCATCTTTGGGTGTAGAGAATGGATCTTCTTTAGGTGGTGTTGTCGGTGCAGTGAAGGGTCATCTTTAACTGTAGTGAATGGATTTTCTTTAGGTGGTGTTGTCGGTGCAGTGAAGGGGTCATCTTTAACTGTAGTGAATGGATCTTCTTTAGGTGGTGTTATCGGTGCAGTGAAGGGGTCATCTTTTGGGGAGTTAAATGGATCATCCTTGAGCTGCTAAATGGGTCCTCTTTAGGGGGTGTTGATGCTTTCGCACTGAAGGGGTCATCTTTTGGTGTATTAAATGGATCGTCCTTGGGAGTGTTAAACGGATCATCTTTTGGTGTATTAAATGGATCGTCCTTGGGAGTGTTAAACGGATCATCTTTTGGTGTATTAAATGGATCGTCCTTGGGGGCACTAAAGGGATCACTGTTTGCTGAAGTGAAGGGATCAGGTTATTGTTAGCAGTAAATGGATCCTCCGTGTCTTTGGGTGCACTGAAGGGGTCATCTTTGATGTACTAAAGGCATCATTTTGATCTTTTGATGCTGCAAAAGGGTCTTCTTCATTAGTTTTGGCAATAAAAGGATCTTCTCCAGTCTTGGTTGGTGCCCCCCAGGGATCACTAGTGGCTGGTGTGTCGCTCATGTCAGGGCTTGATGGCATACCCCATGGACCTGATGCCTCTTGGGTTCTTTGGGAGCTCCCCATGGGTCTGGTTTTGCTTCCTCTTCCCCTGATTTCTGTCCTCCCCAGGCATTGTCTTGAACGTTGCCGCCTTTGCTTGCATCCTCCCATTTCAGTTCGTCTTCACTCAGATTGGCCTGCAACATCACAGTTCAAAATTAAAGGAGTTCTATTTGATGTAACAGACTGTGAGGAGGATGAGTTCAGTGTCTTCAACATACAAATACTGTTTGAACTCTCTCCATACACCCTAGTAGTTATTGATGTTGTTTTTAACGTCCAAGTCTCTTCACCATTAGTTCCAAGTCTTGGATTTATCTGGACTGTTTCCTTTAGTCCATTTTTCTTTTGTTGTGTTCTGTTTCGTCACTGTTTTTGTCTGTTGGGGCGTCTCGCCAGGTCATCATTGTAAATGAAAAGCTGTTCTCAATTGATTTTACCAGGTAAAATAAAGTCCTAAAAACTGTGGATCTTCTTCTTTCCAGACTGTTTCAGAGTGTTTTTACAAATCAAATCTTAATTTACACAGCACCAAATTATGACAAAAGTTATCCAATGACACTTTACATGTACAGCTGGTCCAGACTTATTAAAATGATCCAGACTCACCCTCCTCTCAATCTCCTTCTTCTCAGCTTCCTGTCGCAGACGCTCCTCCTTTCGGGCAGTAAAGGAGGCAGTCAGGTCAGCTACCGACGGTATGTTGTCTAAGGATGGAAGTCCAGTGGCTCCAGGAACATAGCACGGCTTATAGTTGGGATCCTTGATGGTGTCGGCTGAGGACGCTGGTTAGCAGAAACAGAGCAAAGAGCGAACGGGTTTTGGCCTTCGAGTTCAAACGGAGACAGAGCAACAAAATAGCAGAAGAAATACAGGAGTTAATAATGGGTAGTCAGGTGTAAGGACTGACCAGCGGAACTTTTGGATGTCTTCTCTCTAGTCTTGAAGGCAAAGTCTCTTTCTTCTTTAAGTTTTTCATCGTCTTCCATAAGAACAAGAACAACCTTCGCCTTTTCTCTTACATTTACACCCTGGGACAGATACACAGACACCAGAAAAGGGAACAAGTGAGTCTTGTGTGGAGGTTAACTGAGATGATGGTAGGATGAGTGTCATGGAAATCACATGATCTTACAAACTCTGGAGTACAGATAAGTCACCTGATCTTTGCCATCTTTCTCTACAAAGCGATATTCTGTGAGGGCTTTGACAATGTAGATGTTGTCTTTCATTTTCAATAGCACACGGTCGTCACCGGTCTTCAACAGGTACTCCAACAGCGTCAAGGACTAGAAAAGACACATGGACATCAACAACTCTACGTAAAACAATAATATAAACCTTAAAACGGAACGCACAAACACACAACTGCATGTTACCAATGTGTCGTGGAATCACATGACCATGTTGTGAAGTGATGTTACAGTAACATTAAGTTACTGTAATATCAGAAGGCCATTGCAGTCAACAACTTTTCTAAAACCACAGAAGTAAATAAATAATTGTGTGTATTAAGACCTAGGATTATTATTGTGGACCAACACTCTTTGACAGAACTTTGACTCTTTTCAGATAGTCCATTTACTGTCGATCATCTGCATTTTCATACCTGATATATGAGTCAAATGATCAAACTCTGACTCTGGGACCCGTTGACATTTTGGACGTCAGTCCTGTTGGTGTCTTGTGCTGTTTGAGCTTGTCCTCCTTGGACACAAACAAATATGCCTCTAATTGTCTTCCTTTTTTTTCTTGTTTTACGTGCCTGTATTGGTCATCTACTTTTGTTTTTCCTCATTTACAAGACAAATCATTGGGGTTAATGGCATCATTATGTCACATATGATTTTTTTTTACCTTGTGGATGTGTCTCCAGTTTTTGTCATCTTTGAGGCGTTTCCACAACATGGTCATTATCTCATTACACGCCACTACATTATAGGTGAGGTCTGAAATGTCCGCCATCTGAGAGCTGGAAGGGCCCCATGGATCATTGGATGTAGCCTCTCTTACCTACAGGACAAACAGTCTCATTAGTTAACACATCTGCACAAAGGGGGGGTTCTCAGTACTGTAGTACTGCAATGGAAGTGAACACAGTTAGTGATGTTTTATTCTGTTGGTTGTTTGTCCAGGACAACAGATGGAAATTAGCTTCTCTGCTAAATCTGGTGCACACATCTGGTTATTTGCATATAATGCCAATACACACTGTCCTGTAACTAAATAAATAAATACAAGTGCACAGAAGAACGGGGTGCTTGGCGCTAGGCTCAGTCAGTACCACGTTGTAGACCTTAATGTGAAGGAGTTTGTGTGTGTGGGGGGGGATCAAAGAAATTCACCACTGACATAACATGCTGCTTGATATTGATAGATATACAGACTAACACCCCCATTTCAGTCTCAGCGCCCCCCCTTTCAGCTTTCTCATTTCAAACGCCACCCGTGTCCCAACGCCCCCTGGGGGGCAGTACCGCCCCCGTTGAGAAACACCGATCAGACATGTCAGCTGTGCAGAGGTTGAATTTATGTTCCGAGGTCACGAATGATGGAAAAAGACAAGTGATAACAATAAAACATGTTCAGTAGTATTTACAACCCCTCGACCACAACATTTGAATTAATGTATAATCATTGGGTTAACTGCCCCTGAAAACGCTATTTCCCCCACCTTGACCTCAGCCTCAGAGTAGTTCTGGACCAGGTTCTTCAACTGTCGACGGAGCATGGAAGACGTCATAGTGTCTGATGGGATGATGGGGAATCACAACAGCACAATCTGACACAGAGAAAAACATGTGAGTAATGAATCCTGTCAGCTCAGAGACGTGGGATCAGACCTGAGCTGAGCCTAACCCTAACCCTAACCCTCAGGGAACTGTTTATCTGGGTCTGATGTCAACACCGAACATAAGAACCACTCAACTGGGACTGCTCTCACACTGAAACATGGCTGATCATACCACTGCTTCACAACCCTCTGCTCACTTCCCTACATTAGAAAACAATTCAGAAGAACATTTACATTATACAGTAGTGTTTACTGTGTGGCGCTACATCTAGTAGGTTTAGTCCTTTTTTTTTAAGTCAGGTTAAGGATAGCCACCTTTGCCTAAAAATAATTGAAAGTTTGATCATTGACTTATATTTTCAGTGTTCAACGCTTTCTTCTTTCATCTCATTCTACAAAATCACTGAACCTCAAAACAAACCACAGATAATATTTTCCTCCTGTTGTCACTGGTTTATCTAATGGAGATCTTAGTTTTCTCGGGGGTAGGGTTACCATCTTCTGAGGATTAGAATAACTCAGACTGTATTTACGGGAGCTGCTTACCTCATATTAGTCTGATGTTGGAGAAAAACTCTAACTGTCCTAACACCGCGGACCAATCTAACACTCCTGTACACCAGTGTAAAGCATGTGATGTCCCCTACCTTCAGTAGAGTCAGCTGTGTAGACCACAGAGCCTGTTTGGGATGTAGTGCTGCTGTTCACAGATGGCTCATTCTGCTGCTCTGCTCAGCCTGACTGCACCGGACCGGCTCAGGAAACCAGATCCTAGAGCCGAAAAAAGGAACAGTCGACAGAAAAAACAAGCTGAGACAGAAGTTGGCTCTAAGAACAAGAGGTGTGTCCACCACACCTGCGACAAATGAAGCTCCTGTCTGTGCAAATGCACTGCGACACTTAGCTATAGGCTAACGCTGAGCTACAGGCTAACGCTGAGCTACAGGCTAACGCTGAGCTATAGGCTAACAGAAACCTCCAGTTGATCCAGTACTGACACACCAGTTCAGACCAGCTCTGTACTGGTGCACAGGTCCAGTGTCCCCCTAACCTGAAGCCGGACCTGGTTCTTATAGACCTGGTTCTTATGGACCTGGGTTCGTAGTTTCAGGACCTCGGACAGCGGCTGCAGACGACCGGTTCAGTGACGTCAAACCGTCAATGACCGGTTAAATGTTTACCGTTAAAGATAACTTTGTGTTCCCGAACCCCCCCCACCCCCACCCTCAGCCACAGCCCGAACCCACCGCCGTGTTTTGAACCGAACATTTACCGTAGAATGAGCCTCCAACCCTCCGGTCTGCACAACCTTCAACTACACGACGTTTCCGCTTCCGTTTTCAGCACTTGTCTGTTTATGGCCCCCCCACTCCGCCACCACACACACACACACACACACACACACACACACACACACACACACACACACACACACACACACACTTGAATGGAATAGGTTGTAATAATAACAGTCCAACACAGTCAACAGGAGGAACTGTCTGTTTGATTTGGATGTGGATAGAATACATCATGTATAATGCACATGCCGTCCAGCAGCTGGGACGTCGTAAAACACAAGCACACAACACCCCCCCACCCCCCCACCCCCACCACACAGACGCCCCCCTCCCCCCCCCATTCACACATCAATAACAGCGGATCCAAGATGGCGGCTGAAGGAGACTACGAGTCGGTCCTTTGCGTTAAAGCCGAGGTTAACGTTTACCGGATTCCCCCGCGAGCGTCCAACCGCGCATACAGGTACACACAGCGGTCCGGTCCAAGCCGGGTCTCATACAGGTCCAGACAGAGGTCAGGCCGGTCCGGGTCTCATACAGGTCCAGACAGAGGTCCGGCCGGTCCGGGTCTCATACAGGTCTAGACAACAGTCCGGTCCGGTCCCGGGTCTACATGGGTTCTGTACCGCTTGGTTCCTGGTTCCGGTGTTCACTCCCGATGTTGCACACGCTCCCGAAGCACGACGGGGTCACGAGTCTGTAGAGCACCGGCACCGGGACTGAGACCAGACCGGAAACACGGTACCGGGACTGGAACCCGACTGGAATCTGGATCCGGTTCTTCTGGATTCGGATCGGGTTAAGTGATGGAATGAACCCAGTGTTTCCATCTGTAGTCATCTGACTGATGGGATCAGACTGACACTGGAAAGAACTGATTCAGAATAGAAAAGAACTGATTCAGAATGGAAAAGACAGTGTCCTAAAGTCCACCTGGTCCACTTCATGTCCACTGTATGTCCACTCCATGTCCACTTCATGTCCACAGGGCAGCAGACTGGAAGCTGGATTGTCCAGACTGGTCTGGTCGGATGAGGATCACAGCCAGGGCCAAGATGGCCTTCATCAAACTGGAGGACAAAGTCTCAGGTAAAACTAAGTCTAACGTAAAACTAAGTCTGACATAAAACTAAGTCTCAGGTAATTCAAATAAAAGTTATTTACTGTACTAATGATGAATTTCAAACCAGTAGATGAAAGATAGAAGCAGGACTAAAATAAAAAAGTCCATTCCATGATAAACACCACAGATCTAATAATAATAATAATAATAATAATAATAATATATGGGTTTTATACAGTGCTTTTCTCCAACGGTTCACTGTGTTGTGAGTTTGACCACATGTTTAAAACTAGTCCTTCTTTGATCAAACACCCCTGTCAGATGGAATCTCACACTAGACCAGTCCAGATTCTGACCACAATACAAATCTTTAACAGCCGACACATGCAGCCTGTCAGTCAAACACGGATTAAAGGGGGCTGTCATTTTCTACCCATGATTCCTTGTGACACCAGGGGAGCTGTTTGCCCAGGCGCCGGTCCAGGAGTATCCAGGAGTCGCCGTGGAAACCGTCAGCGACTCCAGCAGATACTTCGTCCTGCGAATACGAGATGATAATGGTGAGGGGGCGTGTTGAGTGAGTGGGCATGTCTGAGTGAGTGGGCATGTCTGAGTGAGTGGGGACCTCCTTTCAGTGGGTTTAATGCTCCTCATGTGAGCTTTTACTCTTTGCAGGTCACAGTGCTTTTATAGGTGTTGGTTTTGACTCTTTGCAGTTCGTAGTGCTTTTATAAGTGTTATTTTACTCTTTGCAGGTCGCAGTGCTTTTATAAGTGTTATTTTTACTCTTAACAGATCGCAGTGCTTTCATCGGTGTGGTTTTGACTCTTTGCAGGTCATAGTGCTTTCATCAGTGTTGGTTTTGACTCTTTGCAGGTCGCAGTGCTTTCATCGGTGTTGGTTTTGACTCTTTGCAGGTCGCAGTGCTTTCATCGGTGTTGGTTTTGACTCTTTGCAGGTCGCAGTGCTTTCATCGGTGTTGGTTTTGCAGACAGAGGAGATGCCTTCGACTTCAACGTGGCGTTGCAGGATCATTTCAAGTAAGAACGCACTTTTCTGTTTCAGATTTGGACTCCTCCCTTTTCCTAAAGTGATTGTCATGTGTTTGTCAAATCTGTGAAATTAGTTTTTTACCTCATTAAACACACTGGGTAAATCAGGTGATGTGTTCAGAGACACAGTCCAGACATAAACATGTACGGACTTGGACATGTTCATAGTGTCCATTTTTGGTTCCCTCATAATGATAGTCATGTATGAACATAGAAAACGGTGGATAAATGAACAGAACTACAGAGGAACTGAACCAACATGTTCCAGGATGGGTCTGTTTTTAGGAGAAAGACATGTTACCATGTGAATGTCTTCAGAACATTTTGAGGTCTGTCTGACAGTTCTACTGTTATAAAATAGAATCATATATATGATGGTATTTGTGTTTTTTCAAGCTTTACACATGATGGAAGCTCTGCCATGATTGAACCAACCTGTGTGCACTATGCAGGGTTAGGGTTAGGAAGAGGGTTAGGGTTAGGAAGAGGGTTAGAGTTAGCAATAGGGTTAAGAATAGGGTTAGGAATAGGGTTAGGATTAGGAATAAGGTTAGGATTAGGAATAGGGTTAAGAATAGGGTGAGGGTTAAGAATAGGGTTAGGGTTAGGAAGAGGGTTAGGGTTCAGGTAACTGTCAGATGCAGATGTCTGTCATGTCCTAAACTGCTGCGGTGCCTGGTTTATTTGTATGGGTTAGGGTTTATTTGTGTGGATTAGGGTTAGGTTTTTTTGTGTGGGTTAGGGTTTTTTCGTGTGGATTAGGGTTAGGGTTTATTTGTGGTGTTTAGGGTTAGGTTTATTTGTGTGGGTCAGGGTTTATTGTGTGGGTTAGGGTTTATTTGTATGGGTTAGGGTTTATTTGTGTGGATTAGGGTTAGGGTTTATGTGGGTTAGGGTTTATTTGTATGGGTTAGGGTTTATTTGTGTGGTTAGGGTTAGGGTTTATTTGTGTGTTAGGGTTTATTAGTGTGGGTTAGGGTTTATTTTTGGGTTAGGGTTTATTTGTGTGGGTTAGGGTTTATTTGTGTGGATTAGGGTTAGGGTTTTTTTGTGTGGGTTAGGGTTATTTGTATGGGTTAGGGTTAGGGTTTATTTGTGTGGGTTAGGGTTTATTTGTGTGGTTAGGGTTTATTTGTGTGGGTTAGGGTTAGGGTTTATTTGTGTGGGTTAGGGTTTATTTGTGTGGGTTAGGGTTTATTTGTGTGGATTAGGGTTAGGGTTTATTTGTGTGGATTAGGGTTAGGGTTTATTGTGTGGGTTTGGGTTTATTTGTGTGGATTAGGGTTTTATTTGTGTGGGTGCTGAGGTTGGCTTTGTTTTGCTCTTGTGCAGATGGGTGAAACAGGAGAATGAACTGAAGAAAAGTGCACAGCTCAGGGATTCAGGACCAAAGCTGGACCTGGGCTTTAAAGAGGGTCAGACCATCACCCTGAACATCGGGGTAAGAGTCCGTCTGAATACTCAGACCACGAAACAAACATCATTCATACAACCTGCACATCCAACACCTGGGACAGGGTAAGGGTTCACAAGAACTTCAACTGCAAACAAAAAAAACACGCTGTGTGGGCACTTGAAAACCCTCGGCCGGACTTATCAGGTGCACTACTGCCCCCCATGGCCTGAGTTATCAGGTGCACTTCACCCCCCGGTGGTCTGACTTATCAGTGCATTACTGCCCCTGGTGGCCTTGGTTAGGGTTAGGGTTAGTCTAACCCTAACCCTAACCTTAGCTCATTGGTTTTCTTCTGTGTCTGTCAGGGTAAAAAGAGGGACAAGCCCCGCCCTCATGGCCCAGGTGGATTGGGCGTCCTACCACCACCCCCCTGGAGGCAAGATAGCCCCCCCCTCCTTCATCAGGCTTATCCAGTCACAACACAATTCCCCAGACGGGAGGCACAGCGACAGGTACGACCCGTCCAACACCGACACCAGCCTAAACTTCTGTTATAATTAACACTGAAATAAAATTCATTCTTAAAAGTCATTCCAGTAGGAAACTAATGAGGATGGAACAGTCTGTTTATGTGATTTAGTCTGGGTTAGTCTACATTCAATAACTAAACAGTCTGTTTATGTGATTTAGTCTGGGTTAGTCTACATTCAATAACTAAACAGTCTGTTTATGTGATTTAGTCTGGGTTAGTCTACATTCAATAACTAAACAGTCTGTTTATGTGATTTAGTCTGGGTTAGTCTACATTCAATAACTAAACAGTCTGTTTATTTGATTTAGTCTGGGTTAGTCTACATTCAATAACTAAACAGTCTGTTTATGTGATTTAGTCTGGGTTAGTCTACATTCAATAAGTAAACAGTCTGTTTATGTGATTTAGTCTGGGTTAGTCTACATTCAATAAGTAAACAGTCTGTTTATGTGATTTAGTCTGGGTTAGTCTACATTCAATAAGTAAACAGTCTGTTTATGTGATTTAGTCTGGGTTAGTCTACATTCAATAAGTAAACAGTCTGTTTATGTGATTTAGTCTGGGTTAGTCTACATTCAATAAGTAAACAGTCTGTTTATTGTGATTTATTCTGGGTTAGTCTACATTCAATAAGTAAACAGTCTGTTTTGTGATTTAGTCTGGGTTAGTCTACATTAAAACAGTGTCTCAGACTAAACTGCAGGTTTCTTAATTGTCTTTTAATGGATCACTGCTTTATTTCCTGAGTCACAGTTCATGGTGTTGACGTCTGTTATTGACTTCTGGTTGGTCTCTTCTTCTTCTTCGTTTTCTTTTTCTTCTTCCTCTTCTTTTCTTCCTTCTTTTCCTTCTTCTTGTCCCTCTTCTCTCCTTCTTTTCCTTCTTCTCTTCTTTTCCTCCTGTTTCTGCTTCCTCTTTTCCTTCTTCTTCTCCTTCTTCTTTTCCTTTTCTTCTTTCCTTCTGTAAATGGCAAATTACTTATATCCATATAATTCATATATTTCAGATATTTCATATATCATATAGGTATTCAGATATATTCATGTTCACTGTGTATTCTAGAGCAGTTTGGACCTCTTTTGTATTGTGTCCAGAGTAGAAGGCCAAACCAACATTTCTCACAGGGGTCTTATCTCTAAGTTCCTGACACTAACCAAAACACTTTCCACACATCATTTTCTCATGGGAGACAGAAGACTACAGGGTGATTTGTATTTTTGGGTTCAGAGCGTCTCAGTCTTTTGTCTGAGGGGGATCTGTTTCTATGGAGCTCCAAATAAAGGGATTTCTTTGACACTGAACGTTTGAACTTATCCTTCTTTATTGAAGATGAATTAGTAGAGTAATATTTTTTTCCATAACACTTCTTTTCCTTCTTCTTCTTTTTCCTTCTTCTTCTTTTCCTTCTTCTTTTCCTTCTTCTCTTCTTTTCCTTCTTCTTCTTCTTCCTCTTCTTCTTCTCTTCTCCAGTGTCTCCGCACCCCTCAGCCTGTCTTCTACAGTTGGACAGCACTAACTCCAACTCTGTGTTTCAGTCCAATCCTAGTTCAGATCTGTGGGGAGACTTCACTGCTCCTGCAAGGTACACATTTAACCTACACCTACAGCTACACCTACAGCTACACTTACACCTACAGCTACACCTACTGCTACAGCTACACCTAAAGCTACACTTACAGCTACACCTACTGCTAAAGCTACACCTACTGCTACACCTACAGCCACACCTACAGCTACAGCTACACCTACTGCTACAGCTACACCTACAGCTACACCTACACCTGCAGCTACACCTACAGCTATACCCACAGCTACACACCTACTGCTACACCAACAGCTACACCTACTGCTACACCTACAGCTAACACCTACAGCTACCCTACTGCTACACCAACAGCTACACCTACAGCTATACCCACAGCTACACCAACAGCTACACCTACAGCAACACCTACTGCCTACACCTACAGCTACAGCTACAACTACACCTACTGCTACAGCTACACCTACTGCTATACCTACAGCTACACCTACTGCTACATCAACAGCTACAGCTACACCTACTGCTACAGCTACATCTACAGCTAAACCTACTGCTACAGCTACACCTACAGCTACACCTACAGTGACCCCTGCGTCCATGTCCAGACCACCAGTCTGAAATTCCATAATTCCACCAACAAGCGTCTATTATTTCATATCACCATCATTTTCAGTCCTAGAGTGAACTAGCCTTAGGTGTAGGGTTAGGGTCAGGGTTAGGGCTCAGCTAGGGTCAGGGTTAGGGTTTGTTTTCCATCCACTGTTCTTTCATTACAGTTCTTCTCTGCATTGACCTTTAATCGCTGCCTGTTTGAACTCGTGCTTGATTAAATAAATGTAACACCGTTTCCTGTTTCCAGCTCTGTTCCTCCACCGTCACGACTCCAGAACTCCACCAACTGGATCCAGTTTTGAGTCATCCTGGTTCAGCCATGGTTTCCATCTCACCTGCATCTTGTTTGTTGCTTCCTTCGTCCACTAAGAGTGAAACCACCACAGCAGAGGTGTGGACGTCTGCATCATGACCCCAGTGCACTCTGGAATCTGTCCTGAATCTATTCAAGCCATTCCACCACAAGAGCCATGTCCAAATTCTATTGAAGGGCTATGTGTGATGTGGTAGATATGTTCACCCCCCCTTCCCTTCTGAACTGAGCTTTGGCTTTGGTTCCAGCTCCCCCTTCAGACCTTGTTGGCTTTGTCCAGCTCCTCCTTCAGACCCTGCGTCTTTAACTCTTCTACAAATGAACAGATGATGAGTTCGGGTCGTGGTCCTAAAATCGCACATTTATCGATCAGGCCTCATATTTATAAAGTAACAGGTTGCGTCGATGAATCGTGGGATAGTCTGATTATTTGACTGTAAATCCGCAGAAAAGGACAGTTTGAGTCATAGTGATGATCGTTATTTGGAAAGAATATTGAATATGTAAATAACGGAGTTTACGACTGAATGAGATAAACTTGCGTCCTTTTTCTTCCCTCCTTCACACTGTGAACACACAAGTACAAGAACACACATTTAACGCAGTTTGACAAAAGTAACGGAACAACTTTTCTTTAACAAAATTTGTCTAAAGTGGAGTTTGACTCCGGTTACAGAAACAGAAGTGAATGGAATGGAAATGAATTTAAAGATTGCCATGTTTAAGCACTCACATTAGCTTTACTTTATGTAGTCCTGAAGAATACTTTAAGTGAATACTTTACTGTTTGACCACCACATGTGTTCACCCAGTGCCACCATAAACACTAAAACTCAACTGGAGCTCAGTCATTCCTCAGATGGAAAAAGCATGTTATCATTGAGCTGATCATTTCCAAATCCTGGAACCATTTTATCTATTTGTTTACTATTAAAGCATCCAATAAATGTAAAATATTAAGAAATAAATGGTACATATCTACCATCTACATATATATATATGTGTGTGTGTATATATTTAGAACCTTTTTTTAGGCCTTTTTCAACTTCTGTTAAACATCTAATTACCTCCCCAGATTTCATGGTAATCAATAATGTAGTTACACTGGGCAAAAGTATAAATGCACCATGTGACACTTTGCATTTGAATAACATTAGGTGTTGCCAATATATTAAATCACATACAATTATTTTATTGATCAATGTGGTCCAGATTAGTGACAGAACAGGAGAGTGGCATGTGGCATTCAGGGACATTCATGTGGACATGGTGGGGACTGGTGGAAAGTCCACTGTGTAGCGTTCAGGGACATTCATGTGGACACGGTGGGGGCCAGTGGAAAGTCCACTGTGTGGCGTTCAGGGACATTCATGTGGACACGGTGGGGGCCAGTGGAAAGTCCACTGTGTGGCGTTCAGGGACATTCATGTGGACAGTCCACTGCTGGTGTCCCACAGAGCCACACTTCGTGGTCTCGTCCAGTCGACAGTATCGTCTGTTGTGGTTCGTGGAATGTTCTTTCGCTCTTTGAAGGCTACACGGAGCTATGGGAGGTTTTCCGGAACTGTTCCAACATGATTTGTGACATCGTTGTCATGGTGACGTCTGAAGATGTGTGTCCTTCTGACGTGTCCTTTTATTGACCTCAGTTTAAGGACAGTTTGCAGACTGGGTTCTTTTATTGACCCCAGTATAAGGACAGTTTGCAGACTGGGTTCTTTTATTGACCCCAGTATAAGGACAGTCTGCAGACTGGGTTCTTTCATTGACCCCCAGTATAAGGACAGTTTGCAGACTGGGTTCTTTTATTGACCCCAGTTTAAGGACAGTCTGCAGACTGGGTTCTTTTATTGACCCCCAGTATAAGGACAGTCTGCAGACTGGGTTCTTTTTATTGACCCCAGTTAAGGACAGTCTGAAGACTGGGTTCTTTCATTGACCCCAGTTTAAGGACAGTCTGCAGACTGGGTTCTTTCATTGACCCCAGTTTAAGGACAGTCTGCAGACTGGGTTCTTTTATTGACCCCCAGTATAAGGACAGTCTGCAGACTGGGTTCTTTTATTGACCCCAGTTAAGGACAGTCTGCAGACTGGGTTCTTTCATTGACCCCAGTTTAAGGACAGTCTGCAGACTGGGTTCTTTTATTGACCCCCAGTATAAGGACAGTCTGCAGACTGGGTTCTTTTATTGACCCCCAGTATAAGGACAGTCTGCAGACTGGGTTCTTTTATTGACCCCAGTTTAAGGACAGTCTGAAGACTGGGTTCTTTCATTGACCCCAGTTTAAGGACAGTCTGCAGACTGGGTTCTTTCATTGACCCCAGTTTAAGGACAGTCTGCAGACTGGGTTCTTTTATTGACCCCCAGTATAGGACAGTCTGCAGACTGGGTTCTTTTATGACCCCAGTTTAAGGACAGTCTGCAGACTGGGTTCTTTCATTGACCCCAGTTAAGGACAGTCTGCAGACTGGGTTCTTTTATTGACCCCCAGTATAAGGACAGTCTGCAGACTGGGTTCTTTCATTGACCCAGTTTAAGGACAGTCTGCAGACTGGGTTCTTTTATTGACCCCCAGTATAAGGACAGTCTGCAGACTGGGTTCTTTCATTGACCCCAGTTTAAGGACAGTCTGCAGACTGGGTTCTTTCATTGACCCCAGTTTAAGGACAGTCTGCAGACCTGGGTTCAGTGCAGAATCACCGGATCACTGAACAGGTGATGGACACACATTTGTTTACAGACTCAGAATATGAACCATGTTTTCCAATTCGCAGACTTCAGGAGTTCATTTTTGAACACTCCTCTCATGTTACACAAGTCTTGTACATGGGGTGTTTATATTTTTGTTCAGTCTACAAAGTATTCTCCGTCAGATGTCCTGTAAGGTTCTACTCAGTTTTCAAGGGCCTTTTTATTGAACTATTTGAGGAACTTATTTTGTGAAATCATTAATAAGCTCCGATATGAGGATGAAGGTTTACACATGGTACAGATGTGTATGTTTTTATGAGAATTAGAGGAAAATGAAGTGATTCTACGTATGTTCCAGTCTAAGTTTGTGTGAATTCAAAAGTGTCCTCAGCTCCTGAGTGCAGATCAGCAGTTTTGGACGATGATGAACTGGACTTTAAACAGTCGGTCTGGACAGGAAAGGATCTGGACTTCTGTAAAAAACCCAGAACCACTGATCTGAAAGGATGTGCAACACTAAATCTACTGATTGTCTTCATATGATGAATGTCGGCTTAAGCTCGTTGTGAATATTGATTGTTTACAGAAGTTTGATAAATGACTTGTCAAACATTTCTCATATGTAAATAATGTTTGCTCTAAGGTTTTCTTTGGTGAACTGAAATGTTTGCAAACCACTGAACATGTGTGTTCATTGGTCCAGATGCAGTGTCTTCTGATGTGTTTAGGACTACAGACATGCTCTCCCATCCATTCCACTATGGCAATCCAATTAATCCAATTAACCAATTAATCCAATTAATAAGAAACGAGGCAATAAATCCTTTCAAGGATGTGTGACATCTTTTATTTTTTAATTCTGCAGTAAAAACATCTTTGTTAAACTCTAACCTACAGGTTTATGTGGAATTTAAACTTAATTACACCGATCCAAACTATGCAATACTTGTTTTTGGTCTAGTTTCTTTTTTTATGGGTGAAATGAAAGACAAAACTTAGACACAATAGATCAAATCTGTTCCTCCCAAAATTAGTTTACAAGTTAGTTTAATTCAGTGGTAACACACGCCTCTGCCCTAGTCCAACGGACAGGTGTGTCCCACCAGGATGGGCGCCATCGCTACATATATATGGACTATTATTATTCATCTATAGTCTATTACTATTCCTATATGTTTCTATTATTCATATATAGAGTCTATTATTATTCATGTATGGTATATTATTATTCATGTATATAGTATATTATTATTCATATATATTTACTATTATTATTCATATATTTTCTTTAGTGGTCTGACCCCCGCTAAAAGGCCCTTTAGTGGTCTGACAACACCCCCCCCCAAACAGGCCCTTTGGTGGTCTGACCCCCCCTAAAAGGGCCCTTTGGTGGTCTGACCTCCCCTAAAACGGGACCCTTTAGTGGTCTGACCCCCTAAAAGGACCGTTAGTGGTCTGACCCCCTCCCCCTAAAAGGGCCCTTTAGTGGTCTGAACCCCCTAAAAGGGCCCTTTGGTGGTCTGACCATCCCTAAAAGGTCCTTTAGTGGTCTGACCCCCCCTAAAAGGGCCCTTTGGTGGTCTGACAACCCTAAAGGGGCCCTTGGTGGTCTGACCCCCCTAAAAGGACCCTTTGGTGGTCTGACCCCCCCCCTAAAAGGGCCCTCTGGTGGTCTGACCCCCCCCTGAAAAGGGCCTGTAGTGGTCTGAACCCCCTAAAAGGGCCCTTTGGTGGTCTGACACCCCCTACAAGGGCCCTTTGGTGCTCTGACCCCCCTAAAAGGACCCTTTGGTGGTCTGACCCCCCTAAAGGACCCTTTGGTGGTCTGACCACTTGAATGGTGGTTTTTGTGCTGTTGATTTCGTTGCTTACCTTTTACTTATACATGGTCCTTCTTTGGTTCTATTTCTTGCTTTTCCATCACACCTACACAAAAATCCACAAACCTGGTCAGAGGCAAACACACACATGACATTTCCTTCAGGGTAAAGGCTAACCCTGACCCTAACCCTAACTCTAGCCCTTCCACTAGTTCTTGTGTTGCTAACTCTAACCCTTCCACTAGTTTCTTGTGTTGCTAACTCTAACCCGTCCACTAGTTTCTGTGTCTGCTAACTCTAACCCTTTCCACTAGTTTCTTGTCGTTGCTAACTCTAACCCTTCAACTAGTTTCTTGTGTTGCTAACTCTAACCCTTCCACTAGTTTTCTTGTGTTGCTAACTCTAACCCTTCCACTAGTTTCTTTTCTTGCTAACTCTAACCCTTCACTAGTTTCTTTTCGTTGCTAACTCTAACCCTTCCACTAGTTTCTGTGTTGCTAACTCTAACCCTTTCCACTAGTTTCTTGTGTTGCTAACTCTAACCCTTCCAATAGTTCTTGTGTTGCTAACTCTAACCCTTCCACTAGTTTCTTTCTTGCTAACTCTAACCCTTCCACTAGTTTCTTGTGTTGCTAACTCTAACCCTTCCACTAGTTTCTTGTGTTGCTAACTCTAACCCTTCCACTAGTTTCTTTTCTTGCTAACTCTAACCCTTCCACTAGTTTCTTGTGTTGCTAACTCTAACCCTTCCACTAGTTTCTTTTCTTGCTAACTCTACCCGTCCACTAGTTTCTTGTGTTGCTAACTCTAACCCTTCCACTAGTTTCTTGTGTTGCTAACTCTAACCCGTCCACTAGTTTCTTGTGTTGCTAACTCTAACCCTTCCACTAGTTTCTTTTCTTGCTAACTCTAACCCTTCCACTAGTTCTTGTGTTGCTAACTCTAACCCTTCCACTAGTTTCTTGTGTTGCTAACTCTAACCCTTCCACTAGTTTCTTTTCTTGCTAACTCTAACCCTTCCACTAGTTTCTTTTCTTGCTAACTCTAACCCTTGGTTGTATTTATATCCGTCAGACCTTTGGGATGTGTGTGTGTGTGCATGCATTGTTGTATTTGCTTGTTTAGGTGTTGACTGGAGTGAACTCCAGCTCTTACATGGTGCTCAAAGGTTGAGGTGTCATCTTCACAGCCATGGGTCTATTTTTGACACATATGGGGACGTTCCTCCAGTGGAGACATCATCACATCTGAATATATGATCCATGGGAACTGGATATAACATTGATGTATGCCATGCATTCTAGGATATAATTAAAAAGAGTTCTAACCTTTCTACTGCAGATGTACTTAAATGCACTGCACCATCGGACTGATTTAAGTCATATCAGTACAAAATAACACGATTTTTCATTTATACACATCAAACCCATTTTGTGCATTTTTACATTGTGATAGTCTTTACAAACAGACTAAAAAAGTAACTCAGTATTTTTTCTTACATTAAACAGAATTTAATGCATTTCACAAATTAAAGAAAAATACACAAGGAAAAAAGCATCCAAATCATAACATGTATTTCTGTGACATATGTAAGTACTTTAAAAGTGCTTAAATGCAGAAGTAAAATAACTGGAAAAAAATGATTATTTTTGACCTATTTTAGTAGAAGAAATTGTTAAATATAATACAAACCCCTTTTCTGGTCCAGTCTGACAGTCCTGGTTCAGTCTGTTCTGGTCCAGTCTGTCCTGGTCCAGTCTGTCCTTGTCCAGTCTGGGTTCATCATTGTCCTCTCCCTTCCATGTCCTTCATGCTCCTCAGGGCTCCTCTTCCTCTCCTCCTCTAGTCGTTTCCTCTCCTTCTCCATCGTCCACTCTTCTTCCTCTCCTCTAGTCATTTTCTCTCCTTCTCCATCATCCACTCTTCTTCCTCTCCTCCTCTAGTCGTTCCCTCTCCTTCTCCACCATCCACTGTCCTCCCAGGAAAGGCCAACATGTCTTCAGGCTGACCGCGATGCTTTGGGCCTCGGGTCCAGCAGTGACAGGAACAGCGAACACGCCAGAGGGGTTAAAACATGTAAACTGTGGAGCCACAGGAGGAACCGTCCTTCTGTCTATTCGGTCTGGTGTCTCCCTGTGGCTCCGCCCACACGTCCAGTCCATCGCCTGGGCTTTTCACAACCGT
This sequence comes from Sphaeramia orbicularis, assembly GCF_902148855.1. NCBI lineage: Eukaryota > Metazoa > Chordata > Actinopteri > Kurtiformes > Apogonidae > Sphaeramia > Sphaeramia orbicularis. The sequence continues at coordinate 428,364 of NW_021941508.1, read as the reverse complement.
CAACCCATTGGCGTACTTCAGGTATGAGCGCAGTCACCAGATGTCTCCGCCCAGGGATGGCTGCCCGTCAACATAGCGTAGGTGAGGATGCCCAGGCCCAGCTGTCGGTGCTGGGCTCCACCGACACCCACACCCTGGTCCCTGGTCCTGGTCCCAGTGCTGGTCCTCTGGTGGCCGTTATCCTCCTTCATCTCCCTCCAAGCGTCCTGGTTTCCTCTGGCCACCCTCAGCCTCAGGGGTGCAGTATGGAGAACGGTACCAGACCTCTGGGACCTTGGTTCCCCTGGCCTTCACCTGGTGGAAAACATGAACCCAGGTCAAGGATTCTTCTGCTCCTTCAAATATCGCCATCTAAATCATCTAAATCTGCTCTGTCAGATTTGATTTCACACACCCCACTAGTGAGTCAATGTGTGCGTTTATGTGGCATCTCCTCATCAAAAATAGGTCAAACAAGCTAACACTGCTTTGGTTAATGTTGAAATCTTCTAAAACACGTTGGTGGTTCAAGTTCATTGAGGTGTGCCAGGAGAACAAAAATCAGCCAAACAGCAACTGAAAAGTTTGAGGCCTAAATGGAAAGGATTAAGATATGAAGACCAAATTTGGTCCATGAAATCTTTCACATATCTTAATCCTATCCATTAAATTTCTTGGTCATAGCAACCTTTATCCCCATTTTACAGGTCCCTGAACTTTCTGTATCAAGTTGTTCCTGAAAAATGGACCAAACTTGAGTATCGGCACTGACACTCTTGAGGCGAACCCTCCAATTTCTTGGACCAGTTTGTGACTATGGATGAGACTTGGGTCTATCACGATCAGCCTGAGACCAAGGAGTAGTCCAAACAATGGAAACATCCCATGTCACCAATCCCACAGAAGGCAAAGGGTTGTACCTTCTGCTGGCAAGTTCATGGCCTCTGTTTTCTGGGATGCGCAAGGAGTGCTACTAATGGACTACCTCCAGAAGGGTTGTACTATTAATGGACAATACTACTCTAACCTACTGAAGCACCTACACGAGACCATCAAAAAAAAGAGGCTGGGAATGATCACAAAAGGGGTCTTGTTTCACCAGGACGATGCTCCAGCGCATTCATCAGTGATTGCAATGGCAACCATTCAGGACTGTGGCTTCCAACTTGTTCCACACCCACCACATTCACCAGACCTAGCCCCATCAGACTTCCACTTCTTCCCAAATCTCACAAAGCATTGGCTGGACAACACTACACCACTGATGAGGAGGTCATTGATGCCGTCAACTCCTACCTGGAGGACCAACCAAAGGACTTCTACTGTAGCGGCATCGAGGCACTCCATCACCGCTGGCAGAAGTGTGTGGACTCACAAGGGGACTATGTGAAAAATAGGGCAATAAAGTACTTCTACCTCCTACCATCTCTTGGAGGCTCAAAACTTTTCAGTCGCCCCTTGTATGTCACACCTGCCATCATACTATGAGAATGTAACAGCCCTCCCAGCTCAGTGGTGTCATATTCATAATTTTGCTGATTTTAGAATGAGTCTGGTTAGACATTACATCATATAAATAAGGCTGATCAGGATTACACTCACCATTCCAAAGTCTCCCAGTTTGACCCATCGGCAGGCAGCGTCACACAGGAAGATGTTTTCTGGTTTCAGATCTCTGTGGACAAATCCGAGACGGTGCAGATGGAAAGAGCGCCACAAAGCTGGGACACCACCCGCTGGCAACAGTCCTCCTCCATCCCAACCTGGGAAACACAACATATACCCTAACCCATGGATTCAGTCAGACAACTGCCTGTACCAAATGTAACGTCATGAAAATTTCGGTTTTACATTCAAAGAAAACCACTGGTTTCAAAGCCTTTGCTGTGTTCAGCCACTGCTCTTGCTGCCTCATAGATTACAAACAAAGCATGAACTCCACTGAGCTCTAAATACATTCATGATCCTGACGCAGATACTGCACTAACCCTAACTCTAACCCTAACCCCATGCAGACGTGGTCCAGGACCTCAGTGTGATGACGTCGTACAGATCGCCGAAGAGGCTGGGCTGTTGGGCAAAGATGTAATGTGAGGGTGTGGAGTAGGGCGATTCCTAGGGCAGTGGTCAGAGACGGATGAGTGCAGAAGGACCAGTGACAGGTTATACTCCCTGAGAAAAGACAGCAGGGAGGTGGACTCACGAGGGAAGAACTTCAAGGCCATCGGAGTACCTGAAGGAAATACACAGAGGAAAAGGATTTAATGGGAGGGTTAGGGATAGGGTGAGGGCAGATAATCAGGGTTGGGTTAGGGTTAGGGTTGGGGTTCACCTCTTTTCCTGTGCATGGCCAACATGACCTTCCCATAGGAGCCTTCCCCCAGGAGCTTCAGCACATGGAAGTGCTCATCTGTGTCCATGGAGCACAGAGACTGGGCCGTCACATGCACAGCTCATCCAGGAGCTTTGTGGCTGCCTGGATGGACAACAGGAAACACATGACCTTTGACCTCCTGGATGGACAATTAGGAAACACATGACCTTTGACCTCCTGGATGGACAAACAGGAAACATTTGACCTTTGACCTTACTGGATGGACAAATAGGAAAACATGACCTTTGACTTCAGGTTAGGTGTTTTGGTTCACGTTAGTGGAGAAGACAGAGGTGAACACGGACATTCTCTCCATGTGTACAGATACAAAAAATACAGTTTGAAGTATTTATCATGACAGACCTGTGTATGTGCCTTACAATATGATTATTATTAACAATCACAGACACAAGTGACTCATTAAATCCACCCATAATGTACACACCCACTTTCTGGATCGTTCCTGTCAAACATATCCACCATTACTCTATTAGCAGCTGACAAATGACCAGGAAGAAGACTGAAAAGCATTTCTGCAGAGCAGCGTGGCTTTTATTGGTGACACGTCTCAAAAAACAAACTTGTAAAAGGATACTGGAATCAGAAACATGCTTCCTTTACTGGACAGTATTTGATCACAGATAATCCATTCTTTCTGAGTTAGCTTCAATTGCTGTCATTTGGGTCAGTAAGTGTGTGTTTGGCATTTCTCATCATATATAAATGTTGTGTTCCAGGTTAGAACAGTCAGCTGTTTCAGTTCACACCTTTAGCACTAAACCCTAACCCTTAGGCCTGGGTCTAGAACACATTCTTGAACTACTTGTCCCTTTGCAAGCGCACATCAAATAATGTAATATATAATTCAACATAAGGTCTAAGAAAACTTCTACAAAATCTATTGTAATTAAAGGTGCGGGAGACTTTCGGGACCAATTTTCATCAAATCTGTCCATCCTCAGTCATATCCTCAGTATCATGAATCTGTTAGTCTGTCATTACTCAGTTGACAGCTGTTTTTATACACAAACTCCACTTAAACTGAGTGGGACATTGTGGGAGTATCTGAAAGAATAATACAGGAGGCTATTTGTGAATTTCTGTTTTTCTCAGACTTTTGCATGATATTAATGATAAAAAAAAATACAGGTGAAGGGTTAAGTTAAGGTCAGAACAGGAATGAACTAGAGAAATTATAGAAAAATAATTTCTATCATTATTCATCCTATTATTTATATGAATAATGCATTAGGTGCTTTATAAGAACATGTTTTTATGGGCATTTTCCTGAAGGTTTTCAGCCTTTGGCCCTGCAGTAACAGTCCTCCCACATGAACTCAGGAATTTGGTTCAGATATTTGTGATTAATTTAAATATTGTGGGTAAATGACTGTGGCCTGGCTGTGGAGGATCAGGGGTTCATGGGTATTCAGTGGAGGATCGGGGTTCATGGGTATTCAGTGGAGGATCGGGTTCATGGGTATTCAGTGGAGGATCAAGGGTCATGGGTATTCAGTGAGCAGCATAGCGGTCATGGTTAGTGTGGGTCAGGTTTAAATAGTGTAAGATGAGGCGACACTGATCTCAGTCCAGAAGACTAATGTGTTCTGGGGGTGGTGGTGGTTACATAACAGAGGTTGGACCAGTGAGTGGAGTGGAGTCTGAATGTGAGACGGTAGTGGATAAATATAAGTGGATCAGATCCTTCTGATGTCCTCCACATTCAGGCCCAAGCTGAACTCAAATATGTGGCAGTGCTTCTTTGATTTTCCTGTGTCTGTTTCCTTTGTTTCCTTCTGTATTTACCAGAGTCAAACACCATGATGATGAACGACTGCATATTCAACACTCCACTGTTTTACGACACTCTTCTGTCAGCCGTTGGCACTGCTGTGGAAGCTAACAGCTTTTACTTTGGGCATAAACTTATATGTTGGCTTGTATGAATATATGTATGTGTATGTGTATATGTATGAGAATATGTACAAGAATGTGTATATGTATGAGAATGTGTATGTGAATGAGAATGTGTATATGTATGAAAATGTGTATGAGAATGTGTATATGTATATGTGTGTATATGCATGTGTATATGTAAGTATATGTGTACATGTATATGTAAGTTTATATGTAGACTCAAGCCTGAAATTATTCATACCCCTGACAAATTTTTACTTAAAATTACCTTTATTCACCCAGCAAGAGTTTGGATTTTGGACCAGAAATGACACAGGCTTTTCCCAAAAGATGGTACGAAGATGGACAAGAGGCTTCATCATTATTTTAAAAAACAAAACAAATTTTTTTTTTTTTCAGCTTCTATTTACATTTAAATGAAGTGGCATGTCCAAAATTATTCAGACCCATCACAGACTGTCCCAGTCTTTGGGAGGCTCTCTACCATTCCAAATAGTCCCAGCTGTTCTAAAGACAAAGCCCAACCCTAACCCTTACCCTAACCACTGGGACTCACTGAGAACAGCTGTTGGATCAAGTCAACAGATGAAGAACAGCAGCTCTGGGCAGGTGGTTTGTGGACAGTCATGGCTAAGACAAAAGTCCTCACAAGTCAGGGAAGGCCTAGAAGGTCACATCTACATGTTTTCAGGGTCAAGTGGCTACAGTGCATAGAATTATGAAAAAGTACAAGGTGTTCCACACTGTGGAATGTCTCAGAGGACGTCGGAAGCCAAATGTGATGCCTGTGCTGGCCAGAAGGATCAAGAAGGAGGTCAAAAAGAATCAGCACTAAGGCCATCCTGGAGAATCTGAGTCTTACTTGGGGCAGATAGTCCAACAGACACTGGTGGGTTCTACAGATGCCACCGAGGAGGACCAAGGAGAACCAAGGAGGCCACTTCTACAGAACAGGCCCGCACAAGCCCACATGGCCTTTTGCAAATGCTCATCCGGACCAAGAAGAAGACTTCTGCTCTTCTGTTTTATGGTCATATGAAGCAAACACTGAATTGTTTGGCCCACTCAATAGGGTATATATATATATATATATATATATATGTCAGGGTAGAGACTATGATCTGGTAGGATTGGTGATTCTACCAGTAGAGACTCCGATCGTAGTCTCTACCAGTAGAAACTCCGATCAGAGTCTCTACTGGTAGAAACTCCAATCCGAACCCTAACCCTAACCCCTAACCTAACCCTAACCCTAACCCTTCTACTGGCAGGATCGGAGTTTCTACCAGTAGAGACTCTGATCGGAGTTTCTACTGGTAGAGACTACGATGGGAGTCTCTACTGGTAGAATCGCCGATCCTACCAGATCACAGTCTCTACCCTTACATATATACGATCTACTTCTGGCCCACCTGGGTGGTGTCTCCTGCAGATTTGGGTCCTCTACCAGAGGCCTGGGAGCCTGAGGGTGCAGGATCTTAGCTGTTCCTTGGACTGTTCTCCTTGGACTCAAATTTCTGCTGTGGTTCCTGGTCTCTGCTGGTTCCATCCTCTCAGTTTGGGGGGGGGGGGGGGGGGGTCACTGCCCTAGTGCCCCCCCATCACTACTGGGACCACGTTGCCTTCACACCCACATGTTCTCTGTCTCCTCTTTCAGTTCTTGGTATTTCTCCTTCGTCTCCTGTTCTTTCTTTCTGATCTTCTATGACTTGTGTTTGTTCCATCTATCTCCACCTCTGTCTGCTGATGGCTCTCCTCCTCCTCTCTGTCAGGGTGAGTGGACAGCACCATCTTGTCAGTCTGGATCTGGAAGTCCCACAGGATCTGGACCTGTTTGTTCTCTGTCACCTTCGGGGATGTCTCCCATCTGGACCTGGACCTCCAGTCCATATTTGGTACAGATGTTCCTGTACACTATGTCCTCTACCTGGTTATGCTGCTCCATGTATGCCTTACCTGGACCATCTGAGACCTGCTGTGATGGACTGGAATGTCTGAGGGGCTTCTGTACACAGACTACACCTGGGGTCTAGTCTGCGTGTGGTAGACCTACACCTGGGGTCTAGTCTGGTGTGGTAGACCCCGGCCTCTAGGCAAGGCAAGGCAGATTTATTTGTACAGCACAATTCATACACAGGGAAATTCACAGTGCTTTACAAAAATGGAAAAGAGACAGATTAAAAACACACAATTACAATTAAAACATAACCAATAAAACATAAATAATAAGCAATTAAAACAAAGTAAAAGAGAAGAGTGCAGATAGAACCCTTTCAGTTGTTCTATGCACAGTTTAACAGCTGTGTTCAGCCTGGATTGAAACACTGTCACAGTTCAAGTCTGTGTGACATCATCAAGAAGACTGTTCCAGAGTTTAACTGCATAGAACTGAAACACATAGAACTGAAACACAGCTGCACCTGTTTAGTCCTGACTCTGGGCACCAGCAAACGACCAGCCCCTGAGGTTCTCAGACAAGTCCATGAGATTCTCAGGGTCCCAGATGGTTCATATGGGACTAACATGTCACAGATGTACTTTGGTGCTAGACCATGGACAGACTTCTAGACCAGCAGAGCTGTTTTAAAGTCTATTCTCTGAGCCACAGGAAGCCAGTGCACAGATCTGAGCACAGGACTATATGGTGGTGCTTCCTCGTTCTAGTCTGGACCCCAGTGCACAGATCTGAGCACAGGACTGATATGGTGGTCCTTCCTGGTTCTAGTCAGGACTCGAGCAGCAGCGTTCTGGATGGACTGCAGCTGTCTTCAGCTGGTTTAGTTAGTCCAATCAGAAGGCCGTTCCAGTAGTCTAACCTGGTCCAGATAAATGTGTGGATAAGTCTGTCTAAGTCTGGTTTAGACAGTAAACCTTTGATTCTACCAGTGTTTTTGAGATGGTAAAAGGCTGATGATGTCATTGATTTAATGTGGCTGTTAAAGTTTAGATCTGAGTCCATTATTAGCCTGAGATTTAGAACCTGGTTTTTAGCTTTTAGAGGAACAGATTCCAGATGACTGATGACACTGGATCTAGGTTTTTGTGGAACAAAGACCGTGAGTTCAGTCTGGTCTGAGTTTAGCTGGAGAAAGTGGTTTTGCATTCACACAGTGATCTGTTGGAGGGTTAGGGTTAGGGTTAGGGCCCATGTTCAGCTGCTGTCAGACAGATGTAAATCTGAGTGTCGTCTGCATAGTTCTGGTAGGACACGTTATTACTGTTTATTAACTGGCCCAGGGGCAACATGTAAAGACTGAACAAGAGGGGTCCCAGGATGGACCCCTGGGGGACCCCACAGGTCACTGCCATTTGGTCTGACACACAGTTTCCGATTTGAACAAAATACTTCCTGTCCTCAAGGTAGGACTTGAACCATTTCAGGGCAGGACCACAGATGCCTACCCAGTCCTCTAGCCTCTGTAACAGGATAACATGATCAACTGTATCGAATGCAGCACTCAGATCCAGCAGGACTCAGACTGGTACAGTACCTGTGTGTGTTCAGATGGATGTCATTTGTCACTTTGATCAGAGCAGTCTCAGTCTGTGATGGGGCCTGAAACCTGACTGGAAATCATCAAAGAAGTTGTTCAATAGAAGAAGGTCAGAGAGCTGTTGGTAAACAACTCTCTGAAGGACTTGACCTAAAAATGGCAGATTTGATCTGGGCCCATAGTTGTTCAGTACTGCTGCATCAAGACTACTCTTCCTTAGGAGAGCCCTAACGACAGCAGTTTTCAGGGCCCAGGGAAATGTTCCAGATTGTAATGAAATATGAACTAAGTGAGTGAGCTGGGGTAGCAAACTGTTGCTCTCTATTGCTCTGGTGTTCAGGGCCTGTTCTGGTCCATGAGTAATGCCTATGTTCTGTCTTTCAGTCCAGCTTTTAACATCCACTGGTTTGTTTTCTCAGTATCACCCACTTCCTCAATTTGCTGGTGGTCCATGCCATGCAGGGGCGTGTCCTTCCATCATAGCCCCTGAGGCTCCTCATCCTTACTGGGCCTTTGTTGTCTGAGGCATTCACTTCTTAGTTGGTCATTGGGGGGCATTTTCTGGACATATTCCTGGAGGTTTGCCGTTTCCCTCCTGGACAGTAGGTCTGACTCTTACTAGTACCCCCCCCCCCCCCCCCCCTTTCTCTTTGTGTTCAGCCTCAGGACGCTGGACTTAGGGTGGAACCCTCCATGCATGGTAAGGAGCTTTCTGGTCTTGATCTCAGTTCTTGTATCTCTTCCAGTTGATCTCCAGGATATTATGCCAGCGGGTATCTGATCACTGTAGGGCACAGGTGTTAATGGGCTGGATCTGATTTTTGCCGTTCAGCTGACTTTTCAGGACCTGCCTTACCCTTTAGAAGTATTTGGCTGTGACCTCTGAGCTGTCTCCTCATGGTTACTATTTGCCTGTGGGATCCCCAGGTATTTGTACCTGTCCTGCACACGTGTAATGTTCCCTTCAGGTAGCTCCACCCCTTCAGCTGTGATCACCTGTCCTCTTCTAGATACCATCCACCCACGTTCCTTCCTGTCCTCTGTCGAGAGCAGATGTGTTTCTGAACTGTCCTTGTCTTCCTCTTTTTTTCTCCTGCTTTTGCCTCTGTGTCTCGTCTGTTTTTGTCTTTGGATCTCCTGCTTGCTGTATTCCCAAACAACTAAATTATGGAATTGATCAACTGGACACTCAGCACAATTGACAAGATTTTTTCACCCAGGAACAAAGGCGTCAGGAGGAGCCCCGCCTGCCCTGACAGAACTTTTGCAGTATGTGATCGACGCTTGGAACAAGTGGAGGTAGTATGGCTGTGGGTTCTGTCGGTGGAGGATTGATATTTACCTGATTGGATTTTTGATAACAGGACACCTTCTAACTGGTCTTGGAGTTGCCCTGGTTTATCGCAACATTGGAAAGACAGCAGCACACACAGAGACCCCACTGCTGTCAATCGAAATTAAAGAGCACTTTGGAGTGGTTTGTGACAGCGGATGGTGGTGAAGTCGGACGGTTGCGTGCGAGACCTAGCTGGATTACATCACTGGACAGACTATAGATGCACTCCGACAAATCGCGGGACTGAGGGAAAAAGGACAAACTGTGCAGGATCTACCTGCTCTGAAGTGAGGAGTAATGCTGAGGCCCAGTCACAACAAAAATTAAGTTATAACTAAATTAAGCAGAAATCAAATCATTTTTCCCTGTTTAATTCTGTTTCTCCTGGGAGCCGGTAAAGCAGTTGGAGGCCCTCTGGTCTAATCTGTTCCTTTGCAGTCAAAACATCCTTCCAAGGCCAAGATTCAGGACTGAATTGAACTGATAAGTCAGAAGTCTGAGTCTCTTAATTTTCCGACAAACAGACTTTCAAGGACTCACCACATACAAGCATTTAACCCCCCCGCCCCCATCTCCGTCTGCCTCACAACATTCTTCTTCTCTTCCTGTCCCCCTCCCACAACCAAATCCATTGAAAAAGTTCCATCATGTGACCACGTGTACTGTGTTAATAATGTCTTATGTCTTATGTCTTATGTATGTGCTTGCATTATCTTCACTGTAATTCTTTCGAAGGATTTGTGTTAGGCGCATGCGCACGCAGCGACCGGCAGAGAGAGAGAGCTTGCTGCACAACAGTTCTACCCACAGGTACAAATAAAGTCACCTTTAACCTTAAACCTTGATTTATCTGGTCCAATGATGTCCCCCTGTCTCTGCTGTAGATCCGGGTGAGGTGGATCAGAGAGTCCATGTCCCGCTCATTCTTGGCATACAGCTGGATGTCATCCATGTAGAGGAGGTGGCTGATGGTTGGTCCACTTCAGAGCCGATACCCAAAGCCACTCTTTAAGATGATCTGGCTGAGGGGGTTTAGGCCTATGCAGAACAGCAGGGGGGGACAGAGCATCTCCTTCATATACTGAGTTTGAGTTGGCCTCCAGAGTCATGTTCCACAGCCTCATCGAGTTCTGGAAGAACACTCTTAGTGTCCTTTTGATATTCTACAGCTTTAACCACTCCAGTATCCATGTGTGTGGCACTGAGTCATAGTCTTTCTTGTAGTCAATCCAGGCACTGTACAGGTTGGTGTTCCTCGTCTTACAGTCTCAGGCAATTGCCCTGTCAACCAGTAGCTGGTGTTTGACTGCTCTGGTGTTATTGCCTATTCCTTTCTGTGTTCATGTATTCCATGTGCCTACTTATCTTAGCCGCTATGATGCCTGATAGGAGCTTCCATGTGGTGCTGAGGCAGGTTATCTGTTGTCATCTTGTTACCCTGTCTCTTGTATACCTCTTTAGGTACATCTTTAGGTGTACCTAAAGAGGGTTACGGTTAGGCTCCTGTCATGGATTGTCCCCTGTTTTCATGGTTCTTGTGCAGTTTGTTTTGTTGTCTTTCCAGATTGCGACCATCTGTCCATGAGGTGTTGGACTTTGATTTTGGGGGAAATGTAACAGTATCTGTATATGTGTATATTTAGTATCTGTGTTTGTTTAGTATTTGTCTGTGTATATTTAATATCTGTATTTGTTTAGTATTTGTGTATATTTAGTATCTGTGTTTTTATGTACTATATCAGACATACAGCAATCTGTAGCTGTTGATACTACTTCTGTATAAGTATTTGAAAAAGTCTACGAAGCAAAATCTTAATTAAATAAAAATATATTAGCTTGGCATGTTTAAGATATTATCATGAACTTATGTTTGGACTGCAGCCTCTGAGACCTTATACAGTTTCAAATCATGTATTGATTATTCATTCAAGTAAATCCAGTTGTATAATGGAGCCACCACACATTTACTGAACTACTACAACTGAACTACCACTGAATTTAACCATCAGATACAATGCATCCATTTAATTAATATATATATAATATATATATATATATATATATATATATATATATATATATATATATATACAACACACACACAACACACACACACACCACACATATATATGTATATACATATATATATATATATATATATATATATATATATATATATATATTATATATATATATATATATATAATATACTATCTATATATATATATATATATATATTAGGCCTGTAACGGTACACGTACCGAACCGGAAACCGTTTCGGCTACACACCTGTTCGGTTCGGCACACAGCTGTACCGAAACGGCACAGTATGTTGACAAAAAGAAAAAGGAACGAAAGATGTCGTTTAATGCGGAACTTTAAATCCGCGCAAGTTTCACACGGACATATTAAAGGACACGCACATTGACCCAAAATACCAAATAGCAGCTGATATAAGGTAAAAAAAAAAAACAAAACAAAAAAAACAAATATGATGTGAACCTGGAAGGAAGAGACTGAAGACCCTCCACCATCAGTACAGTCCAGTTTGGATCACTTCAGGTCCCGGTGAAAGACAACAACGAGGAAAGAGACGGAGATAAGACGGACGTTGTTTGGCCCCTAGGAACTACGGTAGTTCTAAAACACACTAGCTCTCTCTCTCTCTCTCTCTCTCTCTCTCTCTCTCTCTCTCATGCACGCTGTATAACAGAGGAATAAACTCGGAGTTGGCCACTGACAGTATATAAAAATAAAGTTTCACTTTCGTTTCACGCCAGCGTTAGTTACGTTAGTTATGGACCGGACCGCACCCCCCATCCCCCGGCTCCGACCAAAAAAAACAAAACAAAAAAACAACAAACAAACCATCCCCCAGACAAATCGTACGTTCCATGCGCGCGCACACTCAAACACACACACACACACACACACACACACACACACACACACACACACACACACACACACACACACACACACAAGTACACACAGTGTCCTAAACAATTTATTCTCTGTCCTAAAATGAATAATTTGGTTCAGTTTGTTGTCAATGTTGCTCTTCAGTTTGTTTAAACAGAATACCAGTTTACCCTCCTGTTAATGTTGAACTTCATGCAGAATTTTTTTGCTGATATTTTTCTGCAGATTGTGAACTGACAGAACTGTGATTAGATTTTTCTTGTTTGTTCAAAACTACCTGTCAGAGAAAAGTGCAATACTAATGTTTAAAATACATTTAGTCATATTAATAATTTATTTTATTTTCTATTTGATTTATAGCAGCAGAATTATATTATTCCTGTTTTTCTATATTCTATTGTGTCCAAAAATTGGGGGAAAAATGTTAAAAAATTCATAAATGTATTAAAGACATTTTGAGGGGTTTTCTTTCTTCCCGTACCGAACCGAAAAAAACCGAACCGTGGCTTTGAAAACCGAAAACGTACCGAACCGAAAATTTTGTGTACTGTTACAGGCCTAATATATATATATATATATATATATATATATATATATATATATATACATATATATATATATATATATATGTCTATCATTGAAAGGTTGATTTATCCATTAAATGACCTTTGAACTTTATTAGGACATGCATAAATGATTCTCTTTCATATCAATCATTTTTAAAGACTATTTTTCAGTAGAAAGAAGTGGTCGTTAATACTGTGAACAACATGAACTCTGAGTCCAATGAAGATGCAGGAAAAACCCTTCTGTAAAACAACAGGATTCCTTCTTTAGGAATCAGTTCAATAAACAGGTCAAACAGTGCCACTGTTTTCATGCAGGTTTTGGAATAGGCATTCTTCACTTACTGTCATTGTGTTTGTTGCTTCTGATGATCCTCTGCTGAACATGCATTCATGTGCTTCTCATTATTTGACAGATGCAGCTTCATGAAACTGTTCCAGATCTGATGCACTTGTCTTTTTCCAGGTCAGGACAGAGGTTAGGGTTAGGAGCAGGGTTAGGGTTAGGGTTGGAGTGACCTGAAGAGGAAACCGTTTCAACTTCTTGAAAGTTTTAATCTGAACTCCTTTATGTCACAGTGATTCGTCTACACCCCCAACCGCCCCCCGGTCCCCACCACCACCTTGGTCCAACCCCCCCCCCACCAGTCCCCCCCACCCCTCCCCAGGGTTTCAGGGTGGATCTTTCACCACCTGCCAGTGGATGTGAACCCACTGATCCCCATCTGCCTCACTCATCAGTGTCCTCCTTCTCTCATTAGTTTTATGGTTAGGGTGAGTTTATTATTATTATTATTGGGTTAGGGGTCCACATTTTGAATCAGAACTGTGAAGGAATGCTTTGATTACTGTCTGTAATTTAATTTCTGCAGCAGATGTTGTGGTTTAATAACAAAGGTGTTGATTTGAGCTGTCAGTGAGTCTTTCATGGTAAACATATATATATGTATGTATATGTATATATATATATATATATATATAGTATATATATATATATATATATATATATATATATATATATATATGTATGTATGTATGTATATATATACACACACACACATACATACACACATACATACATTTATATATATATACATATACATACATACATACATATATATACACACACACACATATATATATATATATATATATATATATATATATATATATATATATATATATATATATATATATTACCTGTGTTATTTCATCTCATTATTATTTTTTTTATACAGGTTTAAACAAAATATAGAGGCCACTCAAATCCAACTCCAGATATTTTTGTACATAAAAATTCTTTGTGCCACGGTCTGCACCTCCCTCAGCTCACACCTGCAGCACCCCCCCCCCCCCAACACACACACACACACACACACACACACACCAGCCCATCAGCCACTGGTGTCCCATTGAAGCCCCACCCCACCCCCCCACCCCCAGCTCTCTGTTGGGAAGTTGCTGCCAGGTGGAGGACACCCAGCCTGTTTCCTCCACCCCTTCATACTCGTCTGTTTCCTCTTCATACTCGTCTATTTCCTCTTCATACTTGTCTGTTTCCTCTTCATACTCGTCTGTTTCCTCCTATACTCGTCTGTTTCCTCTTCATACTCGTCTGTTTCCTCTTCATACTTGTCTGTTTCCTCTTCATACTCGTCTGTTTCCTCCTATACTCGTCTGTTTCCTCTTCATACTCGTCTGTTTCCTCTTCATACTCGTCTGTTTCCTCTGCATACTCGTCTGTTTCCTCTTTATACTCGTCTGTTTCCTCTTCATACGCTTGTGTTTCCTCTTCATACTCTTGTGTTTCCTCTTCATACTCTTGTGTTTCCTCTTCATACTCCTCTGTTTCCTCCTCATACTCGTCTGTTTCCTCCTCATACTCGTCTGTTTCCTCTTCATACTCATCTGTTTCCTCCTCATACTCGTCTGTTTCCTCCTCATACTCGTCTGTTTCCTCTTCATACTCGTCTGTTTCCTCTGCATACTCGTCTGTTTCCTCTTTATACTCGTCTGTTTCCTCTTCATACTCGTCTGTTTCCTCCTCATACTCGTCTGTTTCTTCCGCATACTCTTGTGTTTCCTCTTCATACTCTTGTGTTTCCTCTTCATACTCATCTGTTTCCTCCTCATACTCGTCTGTTTCCTCCTCATACTCGTCTGTTTCCTCTTCATACTCGTCTGTTTCCTCTGCATGCTCGTCTGTTTCCTCTTCATACTCGTCTGTTCCTCCTCATACTCGTCTGTTTCCTCCTCATACTCGTCTGTTTCCTCCGCATACTCTTGTGTTTCTTCTTCATACTCTTGTGTTTCCTCTTCATACTCATCTGTTTCCTCCTCATACTCGTCTGTTTCCTCTTCATACTCGTCTGTTTCCTCTGCATGCTCGTCTTTTCCTCTTCATACTCGTCTGTTTCCTCTTCATACTCGTCTGTTTCCTCTTCATACTCGTCTGTTTCCTCCTCATACTCGTCTGTTTGCTCTTCATACTCGTCTGTTTCCTCTTCATACTCGTCTGTTTCCTCTTTATACTTGTCTATTTCCTCTTTGTACTTGTCTGTTTCCTCTTCATATTCGTGTTTCCACTTCATACTGCTCTGTTTCCTCTTCATACTTTTCTTTCCCTTTCATAGTCGTCTGTTTCCTCCTATACTCATCTGTTTCCTCTTCATACTCGTCTGTTTCCTCGTCATACTCGTCTGTTTCCTCCTCATACTCGTCTGTTTCCTCTGCATGCTCGTCTGTTTCCTCTTCATGCTCGTCTGTTTCCTCCTTCATACTCGTCTGTTTCCTCTTCTACTCTTGTGTTTCCACTTCATACTCGTCTGTTTCCTCTTCAGTACTCGTGTTTCCACTTCATACTGCTCTGTTTCCTGTCCTTCATACTCATCTGTTCCTCTTCATACTTTCTTTCCCTTTCATTACTCGTCTGTTTCCTCCTCATACTCGTCTGTTCCTCTACATACTTCTGTTTCCTCTTCATACTCCTCTGTTCCTCTTCATAATCCTCTGTTTCCTCTTCATATCGTCTGTTTCCTCCTCATACTCGTCTGTTTCTTCTTTTATACTCGTCTGTTTCCTCTTCATACTGGTCTGTTTCCTCTTCATACTGGTCTTTTTTCCTCCTCAACGGGTCTGTTCTCCTCTTCATACTCCTCTGTTTCCTCTTCATAATCCTCTGTTTCATCTTCATACTGTCTGTTCCTCTTCATACTAGTCTGTTTCCTCTTCATACCGTCTTTTTCCTCTTCATACTGGTCTGTTTCCTCCTCATACTTGTCTGTTTCTTCTTCATACTCTTGTGTTTCCTCTTCATACTTGTCTGTTTCCTCCGCATACTCGTCTGTTTCCCCTCCTGATACTCGTCTGTATCACTCTTCATACTTGTCTGTTTCCTCCTCATACTGTCTGTTTCCTCTTCATACTGTCTGTTTCTCATTTATACTCTGGTGTTTCCTCGTCATACTCTTCTGTTTCCTCTTCATACTCGTCTGTTTCCTCCTCATACTCGTCTGTTACCTCTTCATACTCGTCTGTTCCTCTTCATACTCCTCTTTTTCCTCTTCATACTCGTCGTTTCCTCTTCATACTCGTCTGTTTCCTCTTCATACTCGTCTGTTTCCCCTCATCATACTCGTCTGTTTCCTCCTCATACTCGTCTGTTGTCCTCTTCATACTCGTCTGTTTCCTCTTAACTACTCGTCTTGTTCCTCCTCATACTCGTCTGTTTCCTCTTCATACTCGTCTGTTTCCTCTCCAGACTTGTCTGTTTCCTCTTCATACTCGTCTGTTTCCTCCTCATACTCGTCTGTTTCCTCCTCATACTCGTCTGTGTCCTCTTCATACTCCTCTTTTTCCTCTTCATACTCGTCTGTTTCCTCCTCATACTCGTCTGTGTCCTCTTCATACTCCTCTTTTTCCTCTTCATACTCGTCTGTTTCCTCCTCATACTCGTCTTTTTCCTCTTCATACTCGTCTGTTTCCTCTTCATACTCGTCTGTTTCCTCCTATACTTGTCTGTGTCCTCTTCATACTCGTCTGTTTCCTCTTAATACTCGTCTGTTTCCTCTTCATACTCGTCTGTTTCCTCTTCATACTCGTCTGTTTCCTCTCCAGACTTGTCTGTTTCCTCTTCATACTCGTCTGTTTCCTCCTCATACTCGTCTGTTTCCTCCTCATACTCTTGTGTTTCCTCTTCATACTCTTGTGTTTCCTCTTCATACTCGTCTGTTTCCTCCTCATACTCGTCTGTTTCCTCTTCATACTCGTCTGTTTCCTCTGCATGCTCGTCTGTTTCCTCTTCATGCTCGTCTGTTTCCTCTTCATACTCGTCTGTTTCCTCCTCATACTCGCCTGTTTCCTCTTCATACCCGTCTGTTTCCTCTTTATACTTGTCATTTTCCTCTTTATACTTGTCTGTTTCCTCTTCATACTCTTGTGTTTCCTCTTCATACTCGTGTTTCCACTTCATACTGCTCTGTTTCTTCTTCATACTCATCTGTTTCCTCTTCATACTCATCTGTTTCCTCTTCATACTTTTCTTTCCCTTTCATACTCGTCTGTTTCCTCCTATACTCGTCTGTTTCCTCTGCATGCTCGTCTGTTTCCTCTTCATACTCGTCTGTTTCCTTTTCATACTCGTCTGTTTCCTCTTCATACTCGTCTGTGTCCTCCTCATACTCGTCTGTTTCCTCCTCATACTCGTCTGTTTCCTCTTCATACTCGTCTGTTTCCTCTTCATACTCTTGTGGTTTCCTCTTCATACTCGTATGTTCCTCTCATACTCGTCTGTTTCCTCTCATACTCGTATGTTTCCTCTTTATACTTGTCTGTTTTCTCTTTATACTTGTCTGTTTCCTCTGCATACTTTTCTGTTTCCTCTTCATACTCTTGTGTTTCCTCTTCTTACTCTTTTTCCTCTTCATACTCGTGTTTCCACTTCATACTGCTCTGTTTCCTCTTCATACTCATCTGTTTCCTCTTCATACTTTTCTTTCCCTTTCATACTCTTCTTTTCGTCTTCATCCTCGTCTCTTTCCTCCTCATAGTCGTCTGTTTCCTCTTCGTACTCGTCTGTTTCCTCTTTATACTCTCGTGTTTTCCTCTCATACTCTTCTGTTTCCTCATACTTCTCTGTTTCCTCTTCATACTCCTCTTTTTCCTCTTCATACCGTCTTTTTCCTCTTCATACTCGTCTGTTTCCTCTTCATACTCGTCTGTTTCCTCCTATACCGTCTGTTTCCTCTTCATACTCGTCTGTTTCCTCCTTATACTCGTCTGTTTCCTCTTCATACTCGTCTGTTTCCTCTCATACTCGTCTTTTCCTCATCATATCGTCTGTTTCCTCATCATACTCGTCTGTTTCCTCCGCTACTCTTGTGTTTCCTCTTCATACTCTTGTTTTCCTCTTCATACTCCTGTGTTTCCTCCTCATACTCGTCTGTTTCCTCCTCATACTCGCTGTTTCCTTTCATACTCGTCTGTTTCCTCTGCATGTTCGTCTGTTTCCTCTTCATACTCGTCTTTTTCCTCTTCATACTCGTCTGTTTCCTCCTCATACTCGTCTGTTTCCTCTTCATACTCTTCTGTTTCCTCTTCATACTCATCTGTTTCCTCTTCTACTCTCTGTTCCTCTTCATACTCGTCTGTTACTTCTTTATACTTGTCTGTTTCCTCTTTATACTTGTCTGTTTCCTCTGCATACTTGTCTGTTTCCTCTTCATACTCTTGTGTTTCCTCTTCATACTCTTGTGTTTCCTCTTCACTCTGTTTCCTCTTCCATACTCGTGTTTCCACTTCATACTGCTCTGTTTCCTCTTCATACTCATCTGTTTCCTCTTCATACTTTCTTTCCCTTTCATACTCGTCTATTTCCTCTTAATACTCGTCTTTTTCGTCTTCATACTCGTCTGTTTCCTCCTCAGTAGTCTCTTTTCCTCTTCGTACTCGTCTGTTTCCTCTTTATAACTCTCGTGTTTCCTCTTCATACTCTCTGTTTCCTCATACTATCTTTGTTTCCTCTTCATACTCCTCTGTTTCCTCTTCATACTCGTCTGTTTCCCTTCATAGTCGTATGTTTCTCTCTTCATACTCGTCTGTTTCCTCTACATACTCTCTGTTTCCTCCTTATACTCGTCTGTTCCTCCTCATACTTGTCTGTTTCCTCTGCATACTGCTTGTGTTTCCTCTTCATACTCTTGTGTTTCCTCTTCATACTCTGTTTCCTCTCATACTCGTGTTTCCACTTCATACTGCTCTGTTTCCCTCATACTCATCTGTTTCCTCTTCATACTTTTCTTTCCCTTTCATACTCGTCTATTTCCTCTTAATACTCGTCTTTTTCGTCTTCATACTCGTCTGTTTCCTCTCATAGCGTCGTCTGTTTCTCTTCGTACTCGTCTGTTTCCTCTTTATTACTCTCGTGTTTCCTCTTCATACTCTTCTGTTCCTCATACTTCTTTGTTTCCTCTCATACTCCTCTTTTTCCTCTTTCATACTCGTCTGTTTCCTCTTCATAGTCGTATGTTTTCCTCTTCATACTCGTCTGTTTCCTCTACATACTCGTCTGTTTCCTCCTTATCTCGTCTGTTCCTCCTCATACTTGTCTGTTTCCTCTGCATACTCGTCTGTTTCCTCTCATACTCGTCTGTTTCCTCTTCATACTCGTCTGTTCCTCTTCATACTCGTCTGTTTCCTCTACATACTCGTCTGTTTCCTCTACATACTCGTCTGTTTCCTCCTCTATCTCGTCTGTTTCCTCTTCATACTCGTCTGTTTCCTCTCCAGACTTGTCTGTTTCCTCTTCATACTCGTCTGTTTCCTCCTCATACTCGTCTGTTCCTCTTCATACTCGTCTGGTTTCCTCTTCATACTCGTCTGTTCCTCTTCTTCGTCTTTTTCATCTCATACTCTCTGTTTCCTCTTCATATCGTCTGTTTCGTCTTCGTACTCGTCTTTTCCTCCTCATACTCGTCTGTTTCCTCTTCATACTCGTCTGTTTCCTCCTCATACTCGTCATTTTCCTCTTCATACTCATCTGTTTCCTCTTTATACTCTTGTGTTTCCTCTTCATACTCGTCATTTTCCTCTCATACGCCTTGGTTTCCTCTTCATACTCTGCTTTTCCTCCTCATACTTTTCTTTTTCCTCTTCATACTCGTCTGTTTCCTCTTCTTACTCGTCTGTTTCCTCCTCATACTCGTCTGTTTCCTCTCATACTCGTCTTTTCCTCTTCATACTCGTCTTTTTCATCCTATACTTTCTTTTTCCTCTTCATACTCGTCTGTTTCCTCTTCTTACTCGTCTGTTTCCTCTTCATACTCGTCTTTTCCTCTTCATACTCGTCTGTTTCCTCTTTACTCTTGTGTTTCCTCTTCATACTCATCATTTCTTCCTATACTCCTGGTTCTCTTCATACTCGTCTGTTTCCTCCTCATACTTTTCTTTTTCCTCTTCATACTCGTCGTTTCCACAGATTTGCACCAGTTCTTTGACCGGCCCTTGTCAAAGATTCTTGTTTATTTTTCCTAGTAAAAGTTTGAGTTAATAAAAATCATTTACCTGAACAGCACTGAGCACTTGAGTTCTTACTCGCATCATTACGCTATGTCCTCATAGATTTAAAACAAAACCATGTAAATGAGAAGAAGTTTTCCTGATATTACAGCAAATGAAATGTCAATAAAACCAACTGAAACCACACACTGAGTCATTGCTTCTAACCCTAACCCAGGTGATGAGGTCACATGTTGAGTGATTAGGAATGATTCTGTACAAGCATTGAGGATTCAGTTTCACTTTAATGTTACTGACGTCATGTAAAAATTACAAAAACAACCACGAAAATACATAAATAAAAGTGTAAGAACTGAAGTAGGACAATGCCTCAATTTAACATTATTAATATTATAATATCACTGTCCATAAAAAGAAGATGCCTGCATCTCATACTAAATATGAATATAATTGCTCATAAATAACATTCTAAATAGATCTTTAAAAACACATGTATAAAAATATTCAATGGTCCAGACTAACTTTTGTCATTTAGCTCATCAACACTTCTCAGACAATGTGAAGAGGAAGTCCACCTCTGAACAGTGCATTAGTACAACAGGTTTAAAATGACAGACTTTCTGAAAACATGTGAAGCACAACATCCACTTTGCTGTTTTTGTGTTAAATAGATGGAATTTTTGCGTACCAGTACTGAAATCCTAACCCTTACCCTACACTGAAAACTCAACATGTTTGTCAAACGTTTCATTACTGACTGTATTGTGTGGACGTTCCTGTGTGAAACATGTTATCAGTGGTTTTGTAGGAAGGGGTAAACCTAATCCTAACCCAACCCTGTTCCCTAACCCCAACCCTAACCCAAATGTGTAACCCTAACCCTGTTAGCTAACCCCAACCTTAACCCAAACCGTAACCCAAATCCAATGTGTAACCAGAACCCAAACCCTAACCCTGTTTCCTAAATGTGTAACCTAACCCTGAGGTCTAACCCTAACCCTAGCTGTTTCCTGGGCTGGGTACTACTGTCTGGGGCAGCGCTGCTGTCTCTGCAGATGTCGTATAGACCTCTTGGCCCAGTGACAGAAGACTTGTAAGTGTTCAGAGATCTCCACTGAGAACTGGAGCGCCTCGAAGGCCGTGAGACAACAGGGAAGGATGGAAGAGGAGTGTGAGGAACATCCAGACTGATCTGAAGAACAAAGAAAGATGATCTGAAGAAAAAAATACAGACTGATCTGAGGAACATCCACACTGATCTGCAGAACAAATACAGACTGAACTAAGGATCAAATACAGACTGATCTGAAGAACAAATACAGACTGATCTGAGGAACAAATACAGACTGAAGTGAAACAAATAAAGACTGAACTGAGGAACAAATAAAGACTGAACTTAGGAACTAATACAGACCAATCTGAAGAACAAATACAGACTGATCTGAAGAACAAATACAGACTGATCTGTAGAACAAACACAGATGATCTGAAGAACAAATACAGACTGATCTGAAGAACAAATACAGACTGATCTGGAGAACAAAGACAGACTGATCTGAGGAACAAATTCAGACTGATCTGAAGAACAAAAAAAGACTGATCTGAGAACATCCTGACTGATCTAAAGAACAAATATAGACTCATCTGCAGAACAAATACAGATTGATCTGAAGAACAAATACAGACTGATCTGAAGAACAAATGCAGACTGATATGAAGAACAAATACAGATCTGAAGAACAAATACAGACTGATAGAAAAAAAATACAGACTGATCTGAAGAACAAATTCAGACTAATCTGAGGCAAATACAGACTCTCTGAAGAACAAATACAGACTGATCTGAGTAACAAATACCGCTGATCTGAAGAACAAACAGACTGATCTGAGAACAAATACAGACTGATCTGAAGAACAAAGATGATCTGCAAAACAAAGAAACTGATCTGAAGAACAAATACAGACTGATCTGAAGAAAAATACCGACTTTTTTGCAAACAAATACAGACTGATCTGCAGAACAAATACAGACTCATGTGAAGAACAAATAAAATGATCTGAAGAACAAATACAGACTGATCTGAGGAACAAATACAGACTGTCTGAGGAACAAATACAGACTGATCTGACAACACAACCACCAGGAGGGGTTTATATTCAGGAGGTTTCTTTCATGCACAAAAGATTTTGGAGATATTCTGGAAAATCCTGAAAAACGTTTTGGCTCTTTGTCTTTCTCTGTGTGAGTCAGAGATTCTTGCTTTTTGACAGAGGTGTCCAAAGTATTCCCATTCATTCCTCAGGTAGAAGTATAAATACTAAGGTTGAAACAGACTTCTGTAGAGGTCAAGTATCAACTTAATGTTTTTACTCAGTAAAAGTACTGGTTTCAAAATCTCTTAAAGAATAAGAGTACATGTAAGGGGTGAAAATGCCATTAGGACAAAAGCTTAGGCGGTGCTACAGGGGAGGGGCCTTTAGTGCACTACCCCCTCCCCAAAAAACATATTTCTAAAGGCCATAATGACTACAATGTTTTATTCAAATGTTAATGAAACATTTCGGATGCACCAGGCTTCCTGTTTCAGCCACATATATGCCCATTGAACATGGTCTTCTTTGCTGGTGCTCAGTTGGGACCTCTTCATGATAGGCTAATGCTTGGCTATATAAGTCTGCTCTGTCCACACTGGAGTGTCACATGATTTGTGTCGTGTGCAGGTCCAGTGGTCTGGGTACAAACCAATAGGGTGTCGGAATGGTATATGTTTATACTTCTCATCCAACCACAATCAAATTCACTCTGTTGGGATGGCGCCATTATCTGGATAGTTTTTTATTTGAACAATGACAAGGAATGAAAACAAGCCAAATGAAATAGGAGTAATGAGTCTATTTTTGAAATGTAAGGAGTAGAAGTAAAAAATCAGCTGAAAAATATTTACTCTAGTAAAGTATAGATAACCAAAAATTCCGATTTAAATAAGGTAATGAAGTATTTGCACTTGGTTACTTAACACGTCTGCTGTTGGATGGTTAAATGGGGAAATCCACATAAAAAACAAATAGCATTTTAAATGTATTTAAACCTCTAATTATTTCTACTTTAAATTAAACTGAAAATAAACCAAAGTCAAAGCCAGATGAAGACCTTTGCTTGTAGAGTTTGTGCATATTTTACACTTCTTACAATTTTACATTTACATTTCTTACAATTTTATTATTTTTTAAAATATGTTTAAAACTTCTGAGAAGGAACAACCTTTCTGGCTTTGAATTGGAGTTGTGTGTTGTGCCATTCTTCTGGTTTGAAATGTCCATGCATGGATCAGGAGAACCACCTGACCCTAACCCTAACCCTAACCCTAACCATCTGAGCTGGCTGGCTTTCTCTGTTTTTTTTTATTTTTTTTTTTTTTGTGCTGGCTTTCCACCTGAAGCAGAGATGCCTTCAGGACATCTGAGAGCTGCAGCATCTGTGCACTGGCGCCCTCTGCTGGCTGACAAGGCAAACTGACGTTGTCTCTGGCAATTTTTAACCAGTTCAGATGGAACTGGAAAGACTGAGCGACTCGTACAACTGAGAGAGAGTCTGGTTCATCTGTGAGAACACATAGACAAGTAAAAAGTATATTTAGTCCAAAGTCTGTTTAGTTACAAATATAAATGAGTAGATGTAGTTCCAGCCGACCTTTGAAGAGCTGAAAGCAGCGGCAGTGTGTGGATGTTGGGAAGATTATCCAGTTTGTTTTCTGCAGCAGCTACAAATGTTAGTTCATCATCTGTCTGTTGAAAACAAAGCGAGAAATGAAGAGTTTAAGGACCAAATTCCATTTCCACTATAACTTTAATGTTAAAGCACAAGAGAAGAAAATGAAAACTCTAAGTCAGGGGTGTCAAACTCATTTTCTTCGGGGGCCATATTTAGCCCATTTCATCTCAAGCAGGCCAGACCAGTAAAATAATGACTTAATACCTATGATAATGACAAATCCAAGTTTTCCTTTTGTTTTAGTGCAAATAAACCACAATTAAATCATGAAAATATTTACATTTTACAAAAAAGATGTGAATAACTTGAAAAAACAGAAATTTCATTTGAAAATTAGTGCGATTTAACAAATTATGCCTCAACTTATTATTATACATGTACATTTACACGCAACGTTACATAACATTTGGTAAAGGCAGAAAATTGTTAAAATTTTGGAGTTTGGAACTAAAATTTGAACAATTTCTACAATATTACATCTCTTATTTCTTATCTAACTATAGATGACAATGGATCCATAAATGCACAAAACATTAGTAACAGGCAGATATTGTTAAAATTGCACATTTTGGTTGTTCATCTTTGTTTTTATTAATGTATTTGCATTTTATTGTGAAAGAATAGTTTGTAAATGTAAATATTTTCACAGTGTAATGTTATTTTTTTCACTTAAAATTTTCCACATAATTTTTCCCAAGAAAATTTGTAGTTGTCATTATTTGTGGGTTATTGTTGTTATTTTACTGGAGATCACATTGGTCTGTATGTGGACCAGAACCAAAAGGATTTGGATAGCCTGGACTGTTCAGGTTAATTTTTGCGCTTTTATCCGCGAGCGGAATGGAACCTTTGGCGGGCCAGATTTGGCCCACCGGCCACATGTCTAACCCTGTGCTCTAAGTAATTTAACCAAAATAAGTATTATAGACACTGAATATCTCAAACCATTTCAAAGAACTGAATACATACATATATTATATATATATATATATATAATATATT
>NW_021941508.1:374099-391599 GCF_902148855.1 Sphaeramia orbicularis | reverse complement strand
ATTATTTCATTCAATTCCAGTTTAGCTTTCCTTATATTGTTTAGTGTGTGCTCATCTGGCGTAGCAGAGTAGGCCTCCTCTAATGATTTAATTTTACCTTCTAGCTCCAATATTTTTGAGGTCTTTTTCTTTTTCTTATGAGAGGAGAAGGAGATTATTTTCCCACGCATTACTGCTTTTCCCACCTCCCAGAGAACACAGGATTTCTAGGATTTTTAAATTTATGAAAAGAAATTTATGAATAATAAACAGTTATCTTATTTGATAGGTAAAGCAGAACCTTGGGCCAGATGTTTCTATCTGTTACCTGAAATTCATAAGGATCCCTCCACATGGAGTAAACCATATGTTATTCCTCCAGGTAGGCCGATAGTTTCAGACTGCAGTAGCAAAATGTATAGAGCGGCAGAATTTACTGATTACAATATAATCCTTTGGCAAAAAAACATCCCAGTTACATTAAAGATACTTATGATTGTTTTAATAAAATTAAAAATCTTTATATTCTAGCTGATTTGATTCTATTTACTATTGATGTTGAAAGTTTATATATGAACATCGACATAATGGAGGGTATTCAAACAATTAAAGAATGCTGTCTTAAATATCCAGTTGTTAAAAGACCAGACAAAGAGCTTTTACAGTTATTATAAATCAATTTGACTAGAAATGACTTTGAATTTAATGGAGACTTCTGTTTACAAATTAAGGGTACGGCAATGGGTAAAAAATTTGCTCCAGCCTATGCAGACATTTTTATGGCCAACTGGGAGGCCATGGCTTTAGAAAAATGGAACAAAAAACCTTTATATTACTATAGATACCTGGATGATATTTGGGGCATTTGGCATTACTCTGAAGAGGAATTTAAACAATTTTTCAATACCCTTAATACTCACAACCCTTCTATTACATTAAAATACACCCTAGATTCTAATTCCATCAACTTTCTTGATACTACCACCTTTAAAGGGAAAAATTTAACAGAGAAACATATATTAGATATCAAAGTTTATTTTAAGAATGTAGATACTCATGCATTATTACAAACAAAGAGTTTTCACCCTAAACATACCTTTGCAGGGCTGATTAAATCCCAATTACTTAGATTTCATAGAATATCCACTCAGGAGTAAGATTTCATGAATGCCACTAGAGTGTTATTTGCAGCACTGTCCAATAGAGGGTACTCTAGGACCTTTCTTAGACAGTGCTTCAGAGGATTCAAGGCAGTTCAACCCATACAAGTGGGCTCCTTATTACCCTTAGTTTTTACATACTCACCTTCTGCAGCAGTCCTGGCAAAGAGTTTCAGGGAAAATTTTCTTGATGTCTGACATTTAACCTACCTGTATGATAGGATCCCGATACAGGGAGTGAAGAAGCTCTGGGGCCCCGGGGACCGACGAGGGTGGAACCTCTGTCATCAGGACAGGATGGAGAGAGCTACCCTAACCCTAAACCCTAACCTAACCCATCAGGACAGGATGAAGAGAGCTACCCTAACCCTAACCTAACCCTAACCCCTAACCCTACCCCTAACCCTAACATCAATAGTCCCTGATGGTTCAAACACTCAAAAGTGATTACTGCTGTTCAAAGAACTCTATCTGAACAATGAATACATTCAAAATACATCTGTTTATATCAGTTGAATATGTAGTGTCATGTCAGACCATTAACCCTAACCCTGACCATTAACCATCCTGGTCTGATCTGTTTGGGCTTTGATTTCACACTTCTGTTATCACCTGTGGAGATGTAGCTGTTGTCTGGCTGTTACATTGAAGGACATTAGGCAGGGTTAGGGTTACACTGAAGTACATTAGGCAGGGTTAGGGTTACACTGAAGGACATTAGGCAGGGTTAGGGTTACACTGAAGGACATTAGGCAGGATTAGGGTTACACTGAAGTAAGTAAGTAAATTTTATTTATAGAGCACTTTTCACAGACAGAGTCACAAAGTGCTTTATCAATTCAAATCAGAATCAAATTAAGTTTACAGAGACCCAACAGAATCCTTCAGGAGCAAACACTTGTGATTGGTGACAGTGGAAGGAAAAACTTCCCTTTAACAGCAGAAACCTCGAGCAGACCCAGACTCCTGAAGGATGGCTGTCTGCCTTGACCAGTTGGGGTTAAAGAGAGAGAGTAAAGGAGGAGAAAAGAGAGAGCGATAGAGATATAGAGAGACTGGGGGGGGGCACATGGAGTACGTTATGATGAATACATAGAGTGTAATCAGTTTGTGGTGGTCCTGGGTCAGGTGGGAGACTAAAAAGCCTTTTTGAACAGGAGGGTTTTGAGGTGTTTCTTAAAGCTCTCTACAGAGTCCATGGACCGTAGGTGTAGAGGCAGGTCATTCCATAGATGTGGTCCACAGCTTTAACAGACCTGTCACCACGTGTGCTAAAACAGGTCCGTGAAACCATCAGCAGGTGCTGTCCTGAAGACCTCAAGCTACGAGTCGAGCTGTAGGGCTGGATCAGACAAGCAATGTATGCAGGGGCCTGGCCATGTAGAGCCCGGAAAGTTAGCACAAGAATTTTGAAATGAAGATGATATAGAACAGGAGCCAGTGGAGAGATTTAAGAATGGGAGTGATGTGGGTTCTCCTGTTTGTGCGGGTCAGAAGCCTTCAGCAGAGTTCTGGACAAACTGTAGACGGGCCAGCTCCTTCTTGTTTAAGCATGTAAATAGGCTGTTGCAGTAGTCTAAGCGAGAAGACACAAAAGCGTGAATGATCATCTCGAGCTCATTTGTGGACACCATAAATCTGAGTTTGGAGATGTTGCGTAGTTGGAAGAAACAGTTTTTGACTAGGTGTTTGGAGTAGAATTCTAAAGACATGTCCTGGTCAAAGATGACACCCAGATTCCTCAGTTTGGTCTTTACCGAGGAACTCAGGTCTCCAAGGTGATGTTTGATCCCTGGGATTGCACTATCCGGGGCAATGATGAGGGTCTCCGTTTTGCTGGAGTTCAGCTGGAGGCTGTTCTCATTTAGCCACTGCTTCAGCTCTGACAAGCAGTTGATTAAAGAACTCAGTTTGTGGGGCTCAGAGGAGTTAAAGGAGCAGTATATCTGGATGTCATCTGTGAATAGATGATAGGAGACATCACTATAGTGTTGGATAATGTGGCCAAGTGGGAGGACATAGAGTAAGAATAGGACTGGTCCCAGGACAGAGCCTTGGGGCACACCACACAGTAGATCTGCTGAGTCAGATTGGAAGTTGCTGATTGACATGCTGAAGCTTCTGTCGGTCAGGTAAGAGGAGAACCAGTCTAGCACAGGACCTGACATCCCTACCAGGTCCCTCAGTCTCTCAATCATTATGGTATGGTCCACTGTGTCAAAGGCCGAGGACAGATCTAGCAGGACCAAGACCGTGGATTTCCCGGAGTCAGCCTCCATCAGGATGTCACTAGACACTTTTAATAGTGCGGTTTCTGTTGAGTGGCGTTGTCTAAACCCAGACTGAAAAGTGTCATAGATCTGGTGTGTCTCCAGAAAAGCTGTCAGTTGTTTAGACACTGCCTTCTCAAGGATTTTGGCCAATAGGGGGAGCTTTGAAATGGGCCTGTAGCTTTTGAAGTCTGTGGGGTCCAGTGTGGTTTTCTTTAGTTTAGGTTCTATGATGGCCTGTTTGAAGGAGCTGTGAAACAAACCGGTTGAGAGCGACAGGTTAAAAAGCTTTGTGACCCATGGTCCAATAGTGTCAAAGACACCGACAAGGAGCTTATGGGGGAGGAGGTCTGCAGAGTTGGAGGAGGGTTTTGTTTTGGATAAACGTGCTGAGATGTCCTCCAGTGTCACAGGGTCGAAAGAGGACCAGGTTTGCAGAGGGGGATCAGCTCGGGTCAGACGGCCAGAGGGTGGTGGGATATTGTGTTTAATATCCCTGATCTTGTCTGTGAAGAAGTTTAGGAAGTCACTGCTGTCAGCTTTACAGAGCACGAGGGGGGGGGGCAGCAGGGGACACACTGGACTGGACTGTGTCACAGATTACTTTGGGGTTTTTCTTGTTTGTGGCTATAAGTTTGTGGAAGTAGCTGGATCTTGCCTCCTTAATCATTTTATTTAATGAGGTTATGAGATCTTTCAGATGTAACCTGTGTACTTCCAACTGGGTTGCTTTCCAAAGACGCTCAGTTTTGCGACAAGTTCTCCTTCGGTTTAAGATGTTTTCATTTATCCAGGGACAAGACCACTTACGAGTGACATTGGTTTTCAAGGGAGCCACCTGGTCCAGAATAGAGCTGCAGTGTGTGGAGAAGCACTGGATAAACTCATCAACATCGGGACACTCATTAAGAAGACTAGGGTTAAACAGGGCACGGAGAACCTGGGCTGTGGACTCTGTAACAATCCTCCTCTTAGCCCTTCTAGGTGCAGGCTTGGGCTCAAGAGGCACACATAAGTCAAAAAACACACCACAATGATCACTCAAGTGGACATCCTCAACACACACATTTGTGACGTGTAAGCCCAATGAGAAAACCAGGTCCAGGGTGTGGCCTTTCTTGTGGGTGGGGCCAGATACATGTTGTTTGAGGTTAAAAGTGTCAGTCATGGCTAAAAGTTCCATTGCTGGGCTGGATGAATCATTGTCGATGTGCAGATTGAAATCCCCAAGAATTAAAACCTTCTCCAGTTTTATTAATGATGTTAGGAAATCACTAAAATCGTTTCAGAAGGCACCAGCAGGGCCAGGGGGACGGGAGATTAAGAAACAGGAAAACACACTGGACCAGCCAATCTGGATCATTTCTGACTCAAATGAGGGAAGTCATCTGTGCTCATCCCTCTCTGCATGTGTATTTGTCTTGGTGCACTATAGCAAGGCCACCACCCCGGCGACATTAGGCAGGGTTAGGGTTAGGTGGGTCAGGTCCACCATGAAGTGCATCAGTCTCAGTCCACCTGATCAGGGTTAGGGTTACTGGTCTGTGGTTTCCTGATTGAAATGGTCAAGTTTCAATAAGTCTTAAATGTTCTTTGTGATGGGGCTGGATTCATTTGCATGTTGCTCCACCCACTTAGGCATGTTGCTCCACCCACTTGTCCATTGGTTGCAGCATTCTTCACATTCCTCAATTCAACAGAGGTCCGAGGAGAAAGAGGGGAGGAGATAAAAGCAGAGATATCCGGAGCGTGGGTGGCTCAGGAAATGATCAAACAAGTGGGTCTGACTCTGGAAACCACAAGTGAGGACAAGACCCCAACCCCCCTGACACACATCCAAAACAGGGCCGGACATGAGCCAAGACCCCAACCCCGCTGACACACATCCAAAACAGGGCCGGACATGAGCCAAGACCCCAACCCCGCTGACACACATCCAAAACAGGGCCGGACATGAGCCCATCTGGCGTTATCTGTGGGTGACAAAAGGAAAGAGAGGGAGTCAGCTCAGCAGCCGTTATGACATGCTTTCCTCTGTTTTAGTGCAGGTTTTTTTTTTTTTTTTTGTGAACTTACGCTGGTTCAGCCTTTTGGATGCAAGCATCATCTGTGTCTAAGGAGGTGGCGGGGGGGGGTGGGGGGGGGTGAGCAGGGCTCACAGTAGTTGATGTCATGGTGGGTGGTAATCAACTTTCTAAAACATTTCTCTAGAAGCAGGAAACTTGCAGCTGCTTGGAAACATTGTAACGTCATTCCTCAGTAGTTTGTAGCTCAGTGATGATGCAGTTTGAAGCCGAGCCTCGACTTCATGGATCCAATGAGTAAAATCGTCAACACCTGCTTACACAATTAATGACTTTTCAGCTTGCACTTTCTTCTAGAGTGAGTAAGCTTTGACTAGTTTAGGAGATAGTTGTGAAAGCCCCTGGGTTAAGGTTAGGGTTGAGGTCCATATTTGAACATATATGAATCTATGTTGCATGAATCACTTCATAATTTCATTGTGTTTCATTTCATTAAGTGTTATCAGTTTGTGTCACTGTGAGGATTTGGACCTGGGTGTTTTAGGACACCAGCCCCGGTTTAAAAATGACTTTAAGGATGACGGTAGCAGATGACTGAAGGAAAAGGTCTGCTACCCTGAAAGAAATGACAGCATCTCAATCTAAACAGTCAACCAAACATTAGATAGAAATTAAACACACGTTAAAAATGTAACAAAGGCAAATATGTTAATGAAGATTTAACATGTCATGGTTTTAATTCAGCATCAGTTAAAACACTCTGGGTTAGGGTTAAGGTTTGTAGGGTTAGTTGAACAAACATGAGGTAAGGGTTAGTTAACTCAGTTATTTCAGTGAAGTGGGTTAGGGTTAGTTAACACACTTATTTCAGCGAAGCGGGTTAGGGTTTGTTAACTCAGTTACTTCAGTGAAGTGGGCTAGGATTAGGGTTAGGGCTGAGGCCAGGGTTAGGGTTAGGGTCTAACTGGAGCCCAGGACATGATTTTTCTCTGTCTCTGCTGTATCGCTCATTGGATGATCACTTTGGGCTGGAGTTTGTCTGTCTGTATGTCCATGTTCGATTACTTATATTAGTTCCAAAAACAATCTAACATAATGGGTCCTGTGTTCAACTGGTTGTTTCAGTAAGTGATGGCGAATTGAAATAGAACAGCAGGGTAGACTGCTGCACAAGCCATTAGGGTTAGGGTTGGGGGCAGAGGACAGCTCTGAGGGTTAGGGTTAGAGTTAGGGTTAGAGGACAGCTCGGAGGCTGAAGGTTCCCACACATTTGACTGTTAAGAATCAGGGTGATTTGATAATTTGTATTACCCTCATTCTTACAAAATTAGTTATTGTAACGGTGTTTTACGATACAAACTGTTTTCATAAGTAATAAAAACATTCCAGAATGAAATGATGTTTCCTGTCTGTTACTAAGATGTGATATCACCATATATTACACTGGGGTCCTAAACCTAACCCTAATCCATATATCAGTGGTTGGTAGGGTTAGGGTTAATGTGGGCACACAGGGTTAGAGCGTAGCCTAACTTCAAACTTTGTTACAGTTGTAGATGTATGACAGTTATTAGTGCCTGAATCAGGATTTGAGGCCTTCTCTGTTTATTTCTTTATTCATTTGTTTGTTTTTTCATCTTGAAAGTGCCTGTAAAATAAATGACTCGTTACTTGACAAATGTGTGTGTTGTTCATCTAACCACATGCAACACAAGAAGTTACGTATTTAATCAACACTAATCAGACAAACGTATCTGAGTGAAACAGAGAGTTCTGTCTTCCTGCCAAAGAAACAACTTTCACCTACAGGAAATGACACGCTGCTGAACTTGCATCACACAAAAATCCAAAACTGTGTAGGACTTCAGTCCAACCTCTGGTTTTCTTCTCTCAGTCTTTGGCAACAACATTGTCCTGGAAGTTTTCCAGTTCTAAGAAACTGAACATGACCTGTTTTAAGAAACTGAATATGACCTGTCTGTCAAACACTAGAAATTCCACAAAAGCAAAAGTGGAAAAACCATAACTAACCAACTAAGCCTAAAACCTGCTGCCTGCTGTATGTGGACAGACTTCCTGTTGGATTCTTTCATTTTCACTTGTGGGCTTTATTACCTCTGTGTTGTGGCAGGTGCTGGGAATCATGGGAAATAAGGAGGAAGGGGCTCCCTGTTGACTTTACTTCATCTTTCCTGCATTTATTCGTAATAAATTGCACTGTTTGCTTTTCAGATTTTTCTTTCAGCTTCAACATCTCACTCTGTCCTGTTATTTTCTGAATTGAAAGGACTAATGTGTTACTGCACACAAATAAACTTTTTGTCATGTTTCTTCTTGTTGCAGTTGTGTTTAATTCACCTATAGTTAAGTTTTATATAAAAACCAACAAAGCAGATGTCCTAACCCTAACCCTAAAGCAGATGTCCTAACCCTTAACCCTAACCCTTAAACCCAGATTCAGGAGGTGAAGGAGGAAATCCTTAAATTCACATTCATTCATAATTTATTTAATTCAGACCTCAACAAAGAATTGTAACGTTGTTTTTTTTGTTGTTGTTTTTTGTTGTTTTTTCAGATGATGGAGGGTTTTGTGTGTGTGTGTGTGTGGGGGGGGGGGGGGGGGGGGCTGTCAGGCGTGGGCGTCGATGCTTGAATGGCGACGATGCTGATGACTCAGGTGATGTGTCATAGTCTGCTATAAAAGGGAACTTTTACATTAGTCCACAGAAACACAAACACACACACGTACAGTACACACAGTGTGGACTAAAGGCTTCTGGAGGTTTGTTTACGACAGGAAGAAGAAAATGACAAGTAAGTTTGACTCTGACGCTTTTAGAGTGGGGGGGGGGCTTCACTACACGTGGTCTTTACTTTTAAAGACTTGTGTTAGAATGAATGAGTGAGTGAGTGAGTGAGTGAGTGAGTGAGTGAGTGAGTGAGTGAGTGTATGGCAGTTTTGGCTGAAGGTCATTCTTAACTCAGATGGAACTCACTGTATTGTCAATTTTCACTTGAATGACACACAGAATGTGCCTGCTCTTCTGTAGGGTTTGTGTGTCTGTTGAAGGTATTTCTCAGTTTTTAGTCCACATCAGACTTTTCAGATGGTAAAAGATCTTGTGAACAAGATCCATGCACATTTTTTAGTTTTTTATAGTAACTTTAACATGATGTCATGTGAGAGATAAATACAGAAGATACAATTGTAATGCTTTTATGCAGAAGCATTTGGTTAACCCAGGTTAGGGTTTGGTTAACTTAACCCTGAGCTAGTCCATTCAGTTCTGGATGTTTTGACTGTCCACCATTAGTGATAACACTGGTCTACGAGTAAAATGCTTCCAGAATAAAAGTAGTTAAACATTACCAAATTTGAGTCACTAATTAAGAAATAATTAGTCCAAAGTGCTGGTTGGTTGTAGTTTGTAAGATAAAGTCTTGGGCCAAAATGTGAAATTCTGAGAATTAATGAGAGAATGGGTTTAATTCCAAAGGAATATTTGTGTCAGAGCTACTCCATTTACTTCCAAACACTGTCAGCACATGAGAATACATAAGAAATGGTAAAGCGGTGTAATCCACCATTAGAGAAAGTCCTCCATTCTACTGTGTAAATCTGACAGTTCAGTCTGTAAATATTGGCACCTGCAGACCACCGTATTGGTTGTGTGGGATTTGGTTCCTGTTGGTCCAGGTGACATAAGAAAAGGCATGTTTTTTTTTTATGGACGTGTTGTACAATGCACAAACTGCACTGAATGTTCTCATAACAATCACATTTGTTGGTACAGGTCAAAAAAAGACCACCACCCTCAGT
This sequence comes from Sphaeramia orbicularis, assembly GCF_902148855.1. Classification (NCBI taxonomy): domain Eukaryota; kingdom Metazoa; phylum Chordata; class Actinopteri; order Kurtiformes; family Apogonidae; genus Sphaeramia; species Sphaeramia orbicularis. Next base: position 382,346 of record NW_021941508.1, on the reverse strand, counting down.
TTAGAGTTAGAGTTTGAACCAGTCACATACTGGAACTAGAAAAGCACTCGGAGAGCCCAGACCTCCGCCAAGCGCAAAAATTCCCCACATAATCGGTGATACAAATCCTACATTTATTTTTCAAAATAAAATCTGCCTTCTGGATCAGGTCCAGATCAGCCTTTGAAATGTGATAGAGGACCCCATTGTCAATTCCTGAGTTAAATTTCATGAGTTTTGGTCAATAATTAAGTGAGATATTGGGAAACGAAAATTTTGGCCCCATTTACCACAATGTTAACGAAAATTTCAAAGTGATCCAGAATCCAGGATTTCTTCCGGATCACCCCCAAAAGTTAATAATTTCTTCCTTATCCCATTTCCAACAAACCCTGAAAATTTCATCAAAATCAGTCCATAACTTTTTGAGTTATGTTGCACACTAACAGACAGACAAACAAACACACAGACAAACAAACCCTGGCAAAAACATAACCTCCTTGGCGGAGGTAATAAAAGACCACCATCACCAGTTTAGGGTTAGAGTTTAAACCAGCCACATACTGGAATAAAAGGCCACCATCGCCAGTTTAGAATTAGAGTTTAAACCAGTCACATACTAGAATAAAAGACCACCATCGCCAGTTTAGAGTTAGAGTTTAAACCAGTCACATACTAGAATAAAAGACCACCATCGCCAGTTTAGAGTTAGAGTTTAAACCAGTCACATACTGGAACTAGAAGCACTCGGAGAGCGCAGACCTCAACCAAGGCTGATCAGTGCCCCCCTCCCGTGGGCCCCCCCACACCAAGGAGGTTATGTTTTTGCCAGGGTTTGTTTGTCTGTCTGTTTGTTTGTTTGTCTGTCCGTTAGTGTGCAACATAAACCAAAAACTTATGGACAGATTTTGATGAAATTTTCTGGTCTGCGCCCCCCCCCGTGGGCCCCCCCACCCCCGATCACCACCAAAATTTAATCATTTCTTCCTTATCCCATTTCCAACAAACCCTGAAAATTTCATCAAAATCTGTACATAACTTTTTGAGTTATGTTGCACACTAACGGACAGACAAACAAACAAACAGACAAACAAACCCTGGCAAAAACATAACCTCCTTGGCGGAGGTAATAAAAGACCACCATCGCCAGTTTAGGGTTAGAGTTTAAACCAGTCACATACTGGTTCAAACACAGTGAGTGGTAGGGAAAGACACAGCATGTGTTTATCTGACAGTGGTGAATAAGACAGACAGATACACAGATACAGACAGGTACAAACAGACAGACAGATACAGACAGACCAGTATAAAACAGACAGCAGATACAGACAGACAGACAGACAGATACAGACAGACAGACAGACAGATACAGACAAACAGATACAGACAAACAGATAGAGACAGACAGGTATAAAACAGACAGCAGATACAGACAGACAGACAGATACAGACAGACGGACAGATACAGACAAACAGATAGAGACAGATACAGACAGACAGATACAGACAGACAGGTATAAAACAGACAGCAGATACAGACAGACATATACAGACAGATACAGACAGACAGACAGATACAGACAAACAGACACAGACAAACAGATAGACAGACAGACCAATACAGACAGACAGACAGACAAATACAGACAGACAGATACAGACAGACAGACAAACAAATACAGACAGACAAATACAGACAGACAGATACAGACAGACAGATGCAGACAGACAGACAGACAAATACAGACAGACAGATGCAGACAGACAGATACAGACAGACAGACAGACAAATACAGACTGATGCAGACAGACAGACAGATACAGATAGACAGACAGATGCAGACAGACAGATACAGACAGACAGACAAATACAGACAGACAGATACAGACAGACAGATGCAGACAGACAGATACAGACAGACAGACAAATATAGACTGATGCAGACAGACAGACAGATACAGACAGACAGATACAGACAGACAGACAGACAGTGACATCATCATGGCCCTTACTGTAATATCATGTGCACACTCCCAGATCATGAGTGCATTAGGAAACTGGATCCAGTCAGAGCGACTAAGCCCAACCCAGTACTGACACAAACACACCAGTCAATAAACACACACTGCAAAAAAAAAAATCTGACCAAGTGGATTTGTCTCACTTCTAGCCCGAATATCTGATCACACTTAAAATCAGACAGAATCACTTAAAGAGGAACTTCTCAATGAGATATAAGAACGGATTTTTAGACAATAGCTCTGGAAAATCTTTTTTCAATAAATCTTACCGAGATGATTTTCACTTGTTCCACTGGCAATTTTTTTCCTTAAATTAAGCAAAAAAAAATGTAAAAAATCTTGAATTAAGCAAAAAAAAAAAAAAATCTGCCAATGGAACAAGTGAAAATTATCTTGGCCAGATTTCTTGAAATCAGATTTTCCAGGTATATTATCTAAATTTCAGTTCTTATATCTCACTGAAAAGTTACTCTTTAGGTGATTCTGTCTTATTTTAAGTGTGATGAGATATTTGGACTAAAACAAGAAAAATACACTTGGACAGATCTAGATTTTTGCAGTGCAGACATAAATGACAGCCTTTCTTTTGGAAAACCTACCTTCTACACCTGTAGTATTTTTTTCTTTCTTCATAGAGTAGTGCAGAACCAACAATAACTACATCACCATGTGAAGGCGCTACAGTTGTTTGCACACAATCTAAACCTCAAGCAACAGCATTCATTTATGCTTCCATTCATCTGCCTCCAATTTTCATTTTCCTTTTTATCTGTTGCCTGAAATATCTGTTTTTACTCCAGTTTCTATGAACCAGCGAGTCATTATTTTGCCTTTTGCTGACTCAAAGATCTGCCCACTGCATTTACAAACACTATAAAAACGAGATAAAAATAGGGGAAATAAAGAAACAAAGAGTCCACAGAAAATTCACAAAGACCTAGTGCTACTTTTGTGACAGTTCCCAAATAATTTTTTTTTGTCTATATTTAACATTTCCTAAGTAATATTACACCATTTATTACAAAATAATCCTCCATATTTTAAATTTTTCCAGTGAACAAAAGGGATTTTCCAATAATTAATGTTCTGATCATGTAAATGTTCATAAAAGCTCAGATTGAAGTTGAGGGTTATTATATCAGAAATAGAGAAAAATTAAGAAAAAATGTATTTTTCAGTCCAATCTCTCATTAACTGAACATAAACCCAGTGTGTCCATCCACTGTCATTGATCCAACTCCATGGGTTTTACTGGTGAATCAATGTTGGAGAAGATGATGGTGTTTCCATGGTAACTACGGAGCCTCTGAACATCCAAATATAGTCATATCTGATGCCCATGAAAAGATGAAGAACTGTATTTGACGCCAATTATTGACATGGAATGATAGGATTAGTGGATCTACAGGAATTAAACAGTTTAGATCAGTAGATGCTTTTGGTCGACAGTGGCTGTTTGGGTCTTTATGGGTTAAACGGTCCATAGTTGTGTCTATCAAGAGTGATGATCAATAGAGGTGATGTCATAAATACAAATCATTAACCCTGTAAAGCCTGAACCATTAAATCATTGACAGAAAATTCCACTTCTTTGAAATTGGAGCCTTTATTGGTCCTTCTGAACGACCCCTCAAATTTTTTTTTTTTTTTTTTTTGTATCAATTTCCATGTATGAGTTTCGATTTTGTATCATGTTTGATCCATCAGGTCTCAGTGCTCAAATATTATTATTTTTGAACAAAGAAAAACATAATATAACACAAACCTGTCTAACAAATTGGTAATTCCTTTTCTAAATGCTCCCAGTTCTTCCTCATTAATGTCAGTCTTGTAGTGTCACTAAAAGCCTCTGGTGAATGAACTCCTCCCCCTGGTGGATTATCTGTTTATTGCATGCATCTAATTGAATACATCCGGTTTTTCAAGCAAAAAAAAAGTCACACTGATCAGGTAGAGGGCTTCAAAATTCATGTATCAGATATGATATGTTTGGTGTTATAGGGTAAAATATATGTCTCCATGGGCCTTAATGACCGAATAAAACCTGAATGACCAGTTTCACTTCCCAAAGTTATTGCACTGATGGTGTTCCAGGCTTTGCAAAGAAAACAGGTTTGTGTTTGTTGGACGAAGCTGGGAGGAAATGAAGCACACCTCCTGGCAGTCGCCCTTCACATTTGCTCAAGGTTCATCAAAAGTTCTTGAGAGTAAAAGTCCAGCTGAGAGAAAACACATGAAAGTGTTTGTGTGCAGTATCTGATTCAGCGAAACATGGACACGAAGTGGAACGGAAACTATGAAAGAGTGTCAGAAGTGTGTCTTGATGTTTCATGTGAGTGAACGTATGCGATGATGAAATGACCTGTTAAACACATCAAACACAAGCTGTTCATTGTGCCTCTTGAGCAGTTTAGTGGTGAGTGTGTTGCTGTCACAGCTGTTTATTCGGCCAAATACATGACTGTACTCCACGCTGCTGAGATATGGTTTTCATTTGACCCAGGATTTTGCTGATGTTCTCTAGAGTCATTTTCCAGTCATTACAGGTTTCCTCTTTGTGTCTTTGAAAACACCGTTACGCAGTTCGAACCTGTATTGAACAGGTTTTAATGCTTTACTGACACTAATGAGTTCAGCAGTTGTATGTTGTCTTATATGTCTCTTTGCATTATTTTTTTTCTCAGTTGACTCAATTTTGAGGCAGAAACGAATTCAGAAAATCTCGAGTTTCTCGTGGTCTAGAAAAAATCAGAGTGACAGACTTATCTTTCCTGGCTGGGCCTCACCTGCACTGACCACAGCTGTCTGCAAACACAGCAGACTGGCTCTTGATTGGCTGAAACACAGTGTCTGACTCCACCCCTAACCCTGAATGGTGGAATGACATCTATCTCAGCACCACTCAAAGTAGTAAAGACAAAAATGTTCTGCAGCTGTGCCTGTTTTCCTGCCAAGTATTCTGCAGACATGCAGCTGTAATGACAATGAACAGGATGAAGGAGTCCTAGTAAAGAAAGTGAACAAATGAAAAGAAAATCTGTAGCGAAGAAAGTGAACAAATGAGCAAAATCTGTAGAGAAGAAAGTGAACAAATGAGAGGAAAATCTGCAGAGAAGAAAGTGATCAAATGAGAGGAAAATCTGCAGAGAAGAAAGTGAACAAATGAGAAGAAAATCTGTAGGGAAGAAAGTGAACAAATGAGCAAAATCTGTAGAGAAGAAAGTGAACAAATGAGAGGAAAATCTGCAGAGAAGAAAGTGAACAAATGAGAGGAAAATCTGTAGGGAAGAAAGTGAACAAATGAGAGGAAAATCTGTAGGGAAGAAAGTGAACAAATGAGAAGAAAATCTGTAGGGAAGAAAGTGAACAAATGAGAAGAAAATCTGCAGAGAAGAAAGTGATCAAATGAGAGGAAAATCTGCAGAGAAGAAAGTGAACAAATGAGAAGAAAATCTGTAGGGAAGAAAGTGAACAAATGAGCAAAATCTGTAGAGAAGAAAGTGAACAAATGAGAGGAAAATCTGCAGAGAAGAAAGTGAACAAATGAGAGGAAAATCTGCAGAGAAGAAAGTGAACAAATGAGAGGAAAATCTGTAGGGAAGAAAGTGAACAAATGAGAGGAAAATCTGCAGAGAAGAAAGTGAACAAATAAAAAGAAAATCTGCAGAGAAGAAAGTGAACAAATGAGAGGAAAATCTGTAGAGAAGAAAGTGAACAAATGAGAGGAAAATCTGCAGAGAAGAAAGTGAACAAATGAGAGGAAAATCTGCAGAGAAGAAAGTGAACAAATGAGAGGAAAATCTGCAGAGAAGAAAGTGAACAAATAAAAAGAAAATCTGCAGAGAAGAAAGTGAACAAATGAGAGGAAAATCTGTAGAGAAGAAAGTGAACAAATGAGAGGAAAATCTGCAGAGAAGAAAGTGAACAAATGAAAAGAAAATCTGCAGAGAATGATGATGTTGTGATGCTGAGAGACTTTACAGGGTTTATTTTCATCAGGGCCCAAATTAGACACTCCTCTAGCCTTTTGGGTTAGGGTTAGGGTTAGAGGGGTTGGGTTAGGGTTAGGGTTAGGGCTCCTGACAAATAAGCTCAGGTTCCTTCTACTGCTTGTAAAGGTTAGGGTTAGGGTTACCCTGACCCCAGTTGGGCAGATGTGACCTTTGACCCCACAGATCATGCATTACTTAGTGTTTCAGTGGTAGTAAAAGTGTTGAAAGTGCACTGTGTCACAGAGTCAAAACAAAGTGGTTGTTTAGTGAAAGAGTGAAGCCTGAGGCGTCTGGGTTAGGGTTAGGGCTGACGTCATCTCATAGAGATTCATGTGACTCAGCCCCCCCCCCCCCCCCCCCCTTCCAACAGGAGGCCCAGGGCAGGCTGGGAAAAAACCCACAGCATACCTGTCATTCCTTCTCCCTGATCTAACACCGATGCACAGTTCAGTCCTTTGTTCTGTGTGTTTTGGGTTAAACCAGAAGATCTACACTGGTCTGGGTTAGGGCTAGGGCTAGGGTTTCAAAGAGGTTTGAAAGGCCTGTTCATTAGTAACCCTAACCCCTAACCCTAACCCTATAGGTCTGTTCATTCCTTAATGCATCACTATTGGTTTTTTTTTTTTTTGGAACAAGCCTCCACGTTTCAAGATGCATTTGTGCCATCGGTCATCAGTGTTTCAATTGTCTACATCTTATTTGATAAAAACTTGATGAAATCTTATCACTCTTAAACATTTAAATATATTTAGTCTTATTATTTTGTTGATGTAACCTGAAAAACTGTGCATCCTGTTTCTGATGTTTCCAAAACCCTTCAGTGTAGTTTTAGAAACGAAATAACATTAATAAGTGAAATCAGCAACATCAGTTATGGACCAGGAAACAGGACACTAAAATAGGACTGAAAAAGCCAGAGGAAGTCATGAGGTTCATGTCAACCTGTTGATAAAAGCAGAAAAAGACCAAAATAATGAGTTTTACATATAAAATCACCTCCCATTTCATTTCAACAGTTTTAACATAAACTACATTTTAAAACACACACACATAGAAATGTGAAAACAGTGTGAACCTATAAACTGGACTGGAATTTTAAAATGGTTCATATTATTGTTTCTTTTCAGGGACAGCGTACATGAATCATTGATCATCTTGGCTGTGCATGTTTGAATCAAATTGAAGTGGATTGACTTAACTCTACACAGTACCTTTGGCTAATATGTATGAATGGCTTTTTCACAGTTTTTATTGTATTTAATATAATCAAAACAGTAAAAATACCTTATGTTACAAAAACTACAAATCTCAACCTATCTTGACACGGTATTTACACTTTCCATAGCATTGGGCTTGAAGTAAATTTAACAAAATGGAAGGTTTAACTTTAGAAAGTATTTACTCCCCTGATATGAAGAATAAACTCTACAGGTTTCTATGTAAAATAATAAAATAAATAATACAAAATACAGAATGTAAAGTCTCTGGAATATTTGATGTACTATACAAAAGGTATAATATTGACTTACAAAATGTTCAACGATTTATTCGCAGCTTTACCATAAACTCATGAATTTCCTGTTTGTCAGACACACAAATAAAACAGGAAGGACATTTATGCATTAATGAACGCCATATGTTCAGCCCTAACCCAATGATCCGCTTTGATTTTAACCCTAACCCAATGATCCGCTTTGTTTTTCAAAGACCTGAGTTTGTGAGTTTCATACAAAAAGTCCTGATCTGTAGATATTGGCCATCACTGCACAAATCTGTGTTTCCACTTGGTTCACCAAAGTCGATCCAACTGACGCATTTATGTCAAGAACCAAACACTTAACACACTTTGAAACTCAAATCTGAACTTCAGTTCTCATCTATAAATGACTGTTCATTCCTCCGTCACAGGAAGTAGGTTTTCTCTGACTAAGAACCACATAAAGTGCTCTAAATATTTCTGTGCCCCAGTAGAAACCCATGAAGACCTAACCCTAAGCCTGTATACGAAGACCTAACCCTAACCCTGTATATGAAGACCTAACCCTAACCCATGTATATGAAGACCTAACTCTAACCCAAACCCTAAGAGCTGTAGATCCAGTTTAATGTTTCAGACCATAAACTGTTTATTTACCTAACTCTATATACCTACATAACCCTAAACACTATATACCTTCCTAACCCTAAACACTATATATATCTACCTAACCCTAACCCCAAACACTATATACCTACCTAACCCTAAACACTATAT
>NW_021941508.1:324099-371599 GCF_902148855.1 Sphaeramia orbicularis | reverse complement strand
GAAAGAAAACCCCTCAAAATGTCTTTAATACATTTATGAATTTTTGAACATTTTTCCCCCAATTTTTGGACACAATAGAATATAGGAAAACAGGAATAATATAATTCTGCTGCTATAAATCAAATAGAAAATAAAATAAATTATGAATATTACTAAATGTGTTTTAAACATTAGTATTGCACTTTTCCCTGACAGGTAGTTTTGAACAAACAAAAAAATCTAATCACAGTTCTGTCAGTTCACATTCTGCAGAAAAATATCAACAAAAAAATTCCACATGAAGTGCAACATTAACAGGAGGGTAAACTGGTATTCTGTTTAAACAAACTGAAGAGAAACACTGACAACAAACTGAACCAAATTATTTATTTTAGGACAGAGAACAAACTGTTTAGGACACTGTGTGTGTGTGTGTGTGTGTGTGTGTGTGTGTGTGTGTGTGTGTGTGTGTGTGTGTGCGCGCGCGCAAGGTGCGATTTTTCTGGGGGATGGTTTGTTTGTTGTTTTTTTGTTTCGTTTTTTTGGTCGGAGCTGGGGGATGGGGGGGTGCGGTCCGGTCCATTACTAATGTAACTAACGCTGGCGTGAAACAAAAGGGAAACTTTATTTTTATATACTTTCAACGGCCAACTCTGAGTTCTATTCCTCAGTTATACAGCGTGAGAGAGAGAGAGAGAGAGAGAGAGAGAGAGAGAGAGAGAGAGCTAGTTTGTTGTAGAACTACCGTAGTTCCTAGGGGCCAAACAACGTCCATCTTATCAGCGTCTCTTTCCTCGTTGTTGTCTTTCACCGGGACCTGAACTGATCCAAGCTGGACTGTAATAACAGTGGAGGGTCTGCAGTCTGTTCCTTCCAGGTTCACATCATATTTGTTGTTGTTTTTTGTGTTTTTTTTTTTTTTTACCCTTTATCAGCTGCTATTTCGTATTTCGGGTCACTGTGCGCTCCTTCAATATGTCCGTGTGAAACTTGCGCAGATTTAAAGTTCCACATCAAACAATGTCTTTCGTTCCTTTTTCTTTTTCTCATCATACTGTACCGTTTGGGTACAGCTGTGTACCGAACCAAACCGGTGTGTACCGAAACGGTTTGGTTCGGTACGTGTACCGTTACAGGCCTAATATATATATATATATATATATATATATATATATATATATATATAGATATATATATATATGTGTGTGTGTGTGTGTGTGTGTGTGTGTGTGTGTGTGTGTGTGTGTAAACATATATGCATATATAGACACAGTTATACACACACACATACACACACATATATATATATATATATATATATATATATATATATATATATATATATATATATATATATATATATATATACATAGACACATGCATATACAAAAACAACCAAGAAATGCACTCTGAGAACACAGACCTCCACCAAGGCAGATCAGTCCTGTCCCCCCCGTCCCCCCATCACCACCAAAATGTAATCATTTCTTCCTTGTGTCAGTAACAACATTTCCTGAAAATTTCATGTAAATCCAGCCATAACTTTTTCAGTTATCTTGCTAACAAACAAACAAACACACAAAGCAAAGTGATCACAAAACCTCCTGGTAATCAAAATGAAAGAGCACTGTAGTGTAGCGCAAAAAAAAAAAAAAAATATATATATATATATATACACATATATATATATATATATATATATATATATATATATATATATATATATATATGTATGTATTCAGTTCTTTGAAATGGTTTGAGATATTCAGTGTCTATAATACTTATTTTGGTTAAATTACTTAGAGCACAGGTGTTAGACATGTGGGCCGGTGGGCCAAATCTGGCCCGCCAAAGGTTCCATTCCGGCTCGCGGGATAAAAGCGCAAAAATTAACCTGAACAGTCCAGGCTATCCAAATCCTTTTGGTTCTGGTCCACATACAGACCAATGTGATCTCCAGTAAAAATAACAACACAATAACCCACAAATAATGACAACTACAAATTTTCTTGGGAAAAATTATGTGGAAAAATTTTAAGTGAAAAAAATAACATTACACTGTGAAAATATTTACATTTACAAAACTATTCTTTCACAATAAAATGCAAATACATTAATAAAAACAAAGATGAACAACCCAAAATGTGCAATTTTAACAATATTCTGCCTGTTACTAAATGTTTTGTGCATTTATGGATCCATTGTCATCTATAGTTAGATAAGAAATAAGAGATGTAATATTGTAGAAATTGTTCAAATTTTAGTTCCAAACTCCAAAATTTTAACAATTTTCTGCCTGTTACCAAATGTTTATGTAACGTTGCGTGTAAATGTACATGTATAAATAATAAGTTGAGGCATAATATTGTTAAAATCGCACTAATTTTTCAAATGAAATTTCTGTTTTTTCAAGTTATTCACATCTTTTTTGTAAAATGTAAATATTTTCATGATTTAATTGTGGTTTATTTGCACTAAAACAAAAAGGAAAAACTTGGATTTGTCATTATTCATAGGTTATTAAGTCATTATTTTACTGGTCTGGCCTGCTTGAGATGAAATTGGGCTAAATATGGCCCCCGAACTAAAATGAGTTTGACACCCCTGACTTAGAGTTTTCATTTTCTTCTCTTGTGCTTTAACATTAAAGTTATAGTGGAAATGGAATTTGGTCCTTAAACTCTTCATTTCTCGCTTTGTTTTCAACAGACAGATGATGAACTAACATTTGTAGCTGCTGCAGAAAACAAACTGGATAATCTTCCCAACATCCAACACACTGCCGCTGCTTTCAGCTCTTCAAAGGTCGGCTGGAACTACATCTACTCATTTATATTTGTAACTAAACAGACTTTGGACTAAATATACTTTGTACTTGTCTCTGATGTTCTCACAGATGAACCAGACTCTCTCTCAGTTGTACGAGTTCGCTCAGTCTTTCCAGTTCCATCTGAACTGGTTAAAAATTGCCAGAGACAACGTCAGTTTGCCTTGTCAGCCAGCAGAGGGCGCCAGTGCACAGATGCTGCAGCTCTCAGATGTCCTGAAGGCATCTCTGCTTCAGGTGAGAAAGCCAGCACAAAAAAAAAAAATAAAAATAAAAAAAAAACAGAGAAAGCCAGCCCAGCTCAGATGGTTAGGGTTAGGGTTAGGGTTAGGGTCAGGTGGTTCATCCTGATCCATGCATGGACATTTCAAACCAAGAAGAATGGCACAACACACAACTCCAAATTCAAAGCCAGAAAAGGTTGTTCCTTCTCAAGAAGTTTTAAACATATTTTTAAAAAAAATAATAATAATTGTAAGAAATGTAAATGTAAAATTGTAAGAAGTGTAAAATATGCACAAACTCTACAAGCAAAGGTCTTCATCTGGCTTTGACTTTGGTTTATTTTCAGTTTAATTTAAAGTAGAAATAAATTAGAGGTTTTAAATACATTTTAAAATGCTATTTGTTTTTTATGTGGATTTCCCCATTTAACCATCCAACAGCAGACGTGTTAAGTAACCAAGTGCAAATACTTCATTACCTTATTTAAATCGGAATTTTTGGTTATCTATACTTTACTAGAGTAAATATTTTTCAGCTGATTTTTTACTTCTACTCCTTACATTTCAAAAATAGACTCATTACTCCTATTTCATTTTGGCTTGTTTTCATTCCTTGTCATTGTTCAAATAAAAAACTATCCAGATAAATGGCGCCATCCCAACAGAGTGAATTTGATTGTGGTTGGATGAGAAGTATAAACATATACCATTCCGACACCCTATTGGTTTGTACCCAGACCACTGGACCTGCACACGACACAAATCATGTGACACTCCAGTGTGGACAGAGCAGACTTATATAGCCAAGCATTAGCCTATCATGAAGAGGTCCCAACTGAGCACCAGCAAAGAAGACCATGTTCAATGGGCATATATGTGGCTGAAACAGGAAGCCTGGTGCATCCGAAATGTTTCATCATTAACATTTGAATAAAACATTGTAGTCATTATGGCCTTTAGAAATATGTTTTTTGGGGAGGTGGGGTAGTGCACTAAAGGCCCCTCCCCTGTAGCACCGCCTAAGCTTTTGTCCTAATGGCATTTTCACCCCTTACATGTACTCTTATTCTTTAAGAGATTTTGAAACCAGTACTTTTACTGGAGTAAAAACATTAAGTTGATACTTGACCTTCTACAGAAGTCTGTTTCAACCTTAGTATTTATACTTCTACCTGAGGAATGAATGGGAATACTTTGGACACCTCTGTCAAAAAGCAAGAATCTCTGACTCACACAGAGAAAGACAAAGAGCCAAAACGTTTTTCAAGGATTTTCCAGAATATCTCCAAAATCTTTTGTGCATGAAAGAACACCTCCTGAATATAAACCCCTCCTGGTGGTTGTGTTGTCAGATCAGTCTGTATTTGTTCCTCAGATCAGTCTGTATTTGTTCCTCAGATCAGTCTGTATTTGTTCTTCAGATCAGTTTTTATTTGTTCTTCACATGAGTCTGTATTTGTTCTGCAGATCAGTCTGTATTTGTTTTGCAAAAAAGTCTGTATTTTTTCTTCAGATCAGTCTGTATTTGTTCTTCAGATCAGTCTTTCTTTGTTTTGCAGATCATTCTGTTTGTTCTTCAGATCAGTCTGTATTTGTTCCTCAGATCAGTCTGTATTTGTTCTTCAGATCAGTCGGTATTTGTTACTCAGATCAGTCTGTATTTGTTCTTCAGAGAAGTCTGTATTTGTTCCTCAGATTAGTCTGAATTTGTTCTTCAGATCAGTCTGTATTTTTTTTCTATCAGTCTGTATTTGTTCTTCAGATCTGTATTTGTTCTTCATATCAGTCTGCATTTGTTCTTCAGATCAGTCTGTATTTGTTCTTCAGATCAATCTGTATTTGTTCTGCAGATGAGTCTATATTTGTTCTTTAGATCAGTCAGGATGTTCCTCAGATCAGTCTTTTTTTTGTTCTTCAGATCAGTCTGAATTTGTTCCTCAGATCAGTCTGTCTTTGTTCTCCAGATCAGTCTGTATTTGTTCTTCAGATCAGTCTGTATTTGTTCTTCAGATCAGTCTGTGTTTGTTCTACAGATCAGTCTGTATTTGTTCTTCAGATCAGTCTGTATTTGTTCTTCAGATTGGTCTGTATTAGTTCCTAAGTTCAGTCTTTATTTGTTCCTCAGTTCAGTCTTTATTTGTTCCTCACTTCAGTCTGTATTTGTTCCTCAGATCAGTCTGTATTTGTTCTTCAGATCAGTCTGTATTTGTTCCTTAGTTCAGTCTGTATTTGTTCTGCAGATCAGTGTGGATGTTCCTCAGATCAGTCTGTATTTTTTTCTTCAGATCAGTCTTTCTTTGTTCTTCAGATCAGTCTGGATGTTCCTCACACTCCTCTTCCATCCTTCCCTGTTGTCTCCACGGCCTTCGAGGCGCTCCAGTTCTCAGTGGAGATCTCTGAACACTTACAAGTCTTCTGTCACTGGGCCAAGAGGTCTATACGACATCTGCAGAGACAGCAGCGCTGCCCCAGACAGTAGTACCCAGCCCATGAGGAAACAGCTAGGGTTAGGGTTAGACCTCAGGGTTAGGGTTACACATTTAGGAAACAGGGTTAGGGTTTGGGTTCTGGTTACACATTTGGATTTGGGTTACGGTTTGGGTTAAGGTTGGGGTTAGCTAACAGGGTTAGGGTTACACATTTGGGTTAGGGTTGGGGTTAGGGAACAGGGTTGGGGTTAGGATTAGGTTTACCCCTTCCTACAAAACCACTGATAACATGTTTCACACAGGAACGTCCACACAATACAGTCAGTAATGAAACGTTTGACAAACATGTTGAGTTTTCAGTGTAGGGTAAGGGTTAGGATTTCAGTACTGGTACGCAAAAATTCCATCTATTTAACACAAAAACAGCAAAGTGGATGTTGTGCTTCACATGTTTTCAGAAAGTCTGTCATTTTAAACCTGTTGTACTAATGCACTGTTCAGAGGTGGACTTCCTCTTCACATTGTCTGAGAAGTGTTGATGAGCTAAATGACAAAAGTTAGTCTGGACCATTGAATATTTTTATACATGTGTTTTTTAAAGATCTATTTAGAATGTTATTTATGAGCAATTATATTCATATTTAGTATGAGATGCAGGCATCTTCTTTTTTATGGGTGACATGATATATAATATTTAATAATGTTAATATTGAGGCATTGTCCTACTTCAGTTCTTACACTTTTATTTATGTATTTTCTGTGGTTGTTTTTGTAATTTTTACATGACGTCAGTAACATTAAAGTGAAACTGAATCCTCAATGCTTGTACAGAATCATTCCTAATCACTCAAACATGTGACCTCATCACCTGGGTTAGGGTTAGAAGCAATGACTCAGTGTGTGGTTTCAGTTGGTTTTATTGACATTTCATTTGCTGTAATATCAGGAAAACTTCTTCTCATTTACATGGTTTGTTGTTTTAAAATCTATGAGGACATAGCGTAATGATGCGAGTAAGAACTCAAGTGCTCAGTGCTGTTCAGGTAAATGATTTTTATTAACTCAAACTTTTACTAGGAAAAATAAACAAGAATCTTTGACAAGGGCCGGTCAAAGAACTGGTGCAAATCTGTGGAAACAGACGAGTATGAAGAGGAAAAAGAAAAGTATGAGGAGGAAACAGACGAGTATGAAGAGGAAACCAAGGAGTATGAGGAAGAAAATGATGAGTATGAAGAGGAAACACAAGAGTATAAAGAGGAAACAGACGAGTATGAAGAGGAAAAAGACGAGTATGAAGAGGAAACAGACGAGTAAGAAGAGGAAACAGACGAGTATGAAGAGGAAAAAGAAAAGTATGAGGATGAAAAAGACGAGTATGAAGAGGAAAGAGACGAGTATGAAGAGGAAACAGACGAGTATGAGGAGGAAACAGACGAGTAAGAAGAGGAAACAGACGAGTATGAAGAGGAAAAAGAAAAGTATGAGGAGGAAACAGACGAGTATGAAGAGGAAACCAAGGCGTATGAGGAGGAAAATGACGAGTATGAAGAGGAAACACAAGAGTATAAAGAGGAAACAGACGAGTATGAAGAGGAAAATGACGAGTATGAGGAGGAAACAGACGAGTATGAAGAGGAAACAGACGAGTATGAGGAGGAAAAAGACGAGTACGAAGACGAAACAGACGAGTATGAAGAGGAAACAGACGAGTATGAAGATGAAAAAGACGAGTAAGAAGAGGAAACAGACGAGTATGAAGAGGAAACAGACGAGTATGAAGAGGAAACAGACGAGTATGAGGAGGAAACAGACGAGTATGAAGAGGAAACAGACAAGTCTGGAGAGGAAACAGACGAGTATGAAGAGGAAACAGACGAGTATGAGGAGGAAACAGACGAGTATGTAGAGGAAACAGACGAGTATGTAGAGGAAACAGACGAGTATGAAGAGGAAACAGACGAGTATGAAGAGGAAACAGACGAGTATGAAGAGGAAACAGACGAGTATGCAGAGGAAACAGACAAGTATGAGGAGGAAACAGACGAGTATAAGGAGGAAACAGACGAGTATGTAGAGGAAACAGACGAGTATGAAGAGGAAACATACGACTATGAAGAGGAAACAGACGAGTATGAAGAGGAAAAAGAGGAGTATGAAGAGGAAACAAAGAAGTATGAGGAAACAGAAGAGTATGAAGAGGAAACACGAGAGTATAAAGAGGAAACAGACGAGTACGAAGAGGAAACAGACGACTATGAGGAGGAAACAGACGAGTATGAAGACGAAAAAGACGAGTATTAAGAGGAAATAGACGAGTATGAAAGGGAAAGAAAAGTATGAAGAGGAAACAGATGAGTATGAAGAGGAAACAGAGCAGTATGAAGTGGAAACACGAGTATGAAGAGGAAACAGAGTATGAAGAGGAAACACAAGAGTATGAAGAGGAAACACAAGAGTATGCAGAGGAAACAGACAAGTATGAGGAGGAAACAGACGAGTATAAGGAGGAAACAGACGAGTATGTAGAGGAAACAGACGAGTATGAAGAGGAAACATACGACTATGAAGAGGAAACAGACGAGTATGAAGAGGAAAAAGAGGAGTATGAAGAGGAAACAAAGAAGTATGAGGAAACAGAAGAGTATGAAGAGGAAACACGAGAGTATAAAGAGGAAACAGACGAGTACGAAGAGGAAACAGACGACTATGAGGAGGAAACAGACGAGTATGAAGACGAAAAAGACGAGTATTAAGAGGAAATAGACGAGTATGAAAGGGAAAGAAAAGTATGAAGAGGAAACAGATGAGTATGAAGAGGAAACAGAGCAGTATGAAGTGGAAACACGAGTATGAAGAGGAAACAGAGTATGAAGAGGAAACACAAGAGTATGAAGAGGAAACACAAGAGTATGAAGAGGAAACAGACAAGTATGCAGAGGAAACAGACAAGTATAAAGAGGAAACAGACAAGTATAAAGAAGTAACAGACGAGTATGAAGAGGAAACAGATGAGTATGAAGAGGAAACAGATGAGTATGAAGAGGAAACACAAGAGTATGAAGAGGAAACAGACGAGTATGAGGAGGAAACAGACGAGTATGAAGAGGAAAAAGACGAGTATGAAGAGGAAACAGACGAACATGCAGAGGAAACAGACGAGTATGAAGAGGAAACAGACGAGTATGAGGAGGAAACAGACGAGTATGAGGAGGAAACAGATGAGTATGAAGAGGAAACACAAGAGTATGAAGAGGAAACACAAGAGTATGCGGAGGAAACAGACGAGTATGATGAGGAAACAGACGAGTATGATGAGGAAAAAGACGAGTATGAGGAGGAAACAGACGAGTATGAAGAGGAAACAGACGAGTATAGGAGGAAACAGACGAGTATGAAGAGGAAACAGACGAGTATAGGAGGAAACAGACGAGTATGAAGAGGAAACAGACGAGTATGAAGAGGAAAAAGACGAGTATGAAGAGGAAAAAGAGGAGTATGAAGAGGAAACAGAGAAGTATGAGGAAACAGAAGAGTATGAAGAGGAAACACGAGAGTATAAAGAGGAAACAGACGAGTACGAAGAGGAAACAGACGACTATGAGGAGGAAACAGACGAGTATGAAGACGAAAAAGACGAGTATTAAGAGGAAATAGACGAGTATGAAAGGGAAAGAAAAGTATGAAGAGGAAACAGATGAGTATGAAGAGGAAACAGAGCAGTATGAAGTGGAAACACGAGTATGAAGAGGAAACAGAGTATGAAGAGGAAACACAAGAGTATGAAGAGGAAACACAAGAGTATGAAGAGGAAACAGACAAGTATGCAGAGGAAACAGACAAGTATAAAGAGGAAACAGACAAGTATAAAGAAGTAACAGACGAGTATGAAGAGGAAACAGATGAGTATGAAGAGGAAACAGATGAGTATGAAGAGGAAACACAAGAGTATGAAGAGGAAACAGACGAGTATGAGGAGGAAACAGACGAGTATGAAGAGGAAAAAGACGAGTATGAAGAGGAAACAGACGAACATGCAGAGGAAACAGACGAGTATGAAGAGGAAACAGACGAGTATGAGGAGGAAACAGACGAGTATGAGGAGGAAACAGATGAGTATGAAGAGGAAACACAAGAGTATGAAGAGGAAACACAAGAGTATGCGGAGGAAACAGACGAGTATGATGAGGAAACAGACGAGTATGATGAGGAAAAAGACGAGTATGAGGAGGAAACAGACGAGTATGAAGAGGAAACAGACGAGTATAGGAGGAAACAGACGAGTATGAAGAGGAAACAGACGAGTATAGGAGGAAACAGACGAGTATGAAGAGGAAACAGACGAGTATGAAGAGGAAAAAGACGAGTATGAAGAGGAAAAAGAGGAGTATGAAGAGGAAACAGAGAAGTATGAGGAAACAGAAGAGTATGAAGAGGAAACACGAGAGTATAAAGAGGAAACAGACGAGTACGAAGAGGAAACAGACGACTATGAGGAGGAAACAGACGAGGATGAAGACGAAAAAGACGAGTATGAAGAGGAAACAGACGAGTATGAAAGGGAAAGAAAAGTATGAAGAGGAAACAGATGAGTATGAAGAGGAAACAGAGCAGTATGAAGTGGAAACACGAGTATGAAGAGGAAAAAGAGTAAGAAGAGGAAACACAAGAGTATGAAGAGGAAACAGAAAAGTATGCAGAGGAAACAGACAAGTATAAAGAGAAAACAGACAAGTATAAAGAGGAAACATACGAGTATGAAGAGGAAACAGACGAGTATGAAGAGGAAACATACGAGTATGAAGAGGAAACACAAGAGTATGAAGAGGAAACAGACGAGTATGAAGAGGAAACAGACGAGTATGAGGAGGAAACAGACGAGTATGAGGAGGACACAGACGAGTATGAAGAGGAAACAGACGAGTATGAAAAGGAAACAGACGAGTATGAGGAGGAAACAGACGAGTATGAAGAGGAAACAGACAAGTCTGGAGAGGAAACAGACGAGTATGAAGAGGAAACAGACGAGTATGAGGAGGAAACAGACGAGTATTAAGAGGAAACAGACGAGTATGAAGAGGACACAGACGAGTATGAGGAGGAAACAGACGAGTATGAGGAGGAAACAGACGAGTATGAAGAGGAAACAGACGAGTATGAAGAGGAAACAGACGAGTATGAAGAGGAAAAAGAGGAGTATGAAGAGGAAACAGACGAGTATGAAGAGGTAACAGACGAGTATGAGGAGGAAACAGACGAGTATGAAGAGGAAACAGAAGAGTATGACGAGGAAACACCAGAGTATAAAGAGGAAACAGACGAGTATGAAGAGGAAACAGACAAGTATGAGGAGGAAACAGACAAGTATGAAGAGGATACAGACGAGTATCAGGAGGAAACAGACGAGTATGCGGAGGAAACAGACAAGTATGAAGAGGAAACACAAGAGTATGAAGAAGAAACAGACAAGTATGAGGAGGAAACAGACCAGTATGAAGAGGAAAAAGACGAGTATGAAGAGGAAACAGACGAGTATGAAGAGGAAACAGACGAGTATGAAGAGGAAACAGAGGAGTATGAAGAGGAAACAGAGGAGTATGAAGAGGAAACAGACCAGTATGAAGAGGAAACAGACCAGTATGAGGAGGAAAAAGACCAGTATGAAGAGGAAACAGACCAGTATGAAGAGGAAACAGACGAGTATAAAGAAGAAACAGACGAGTATGAGGAGGAAACAGACGAGTATGAAGAGGAAACAGAGGATTATGAAGAGGAAACAGAGGAGTATGAAGAGGAAACAGACGAGTATGTAGAGGAAACAGACGAGTATGAGGAGGAAACAGACGAGTATGAAAGGGAAAGAAAAGTATGAAGAGGAAACAGATGAGTATGAAGAGGAAACAGAGCAGTATGAAGTGGAAACACGAGTATGAAGAGGAAACAGACGAGTATGAAGTGGAAACACAAGAGTATGAAGAGGAAACAGACGAGTATGAAGAGGAAACAGACGAGCATGAAGAGGAAACAGACGAGCATGCAGAGGAAACAGACGAGTATGAGGAGGAAACAGACGAGTATGACGAGGAAACAGACGAGTATGAAGAGGAAACAGATGAGTATAGGAGGAAACAGACGACTATGAAAGGGAAAGAAAAGTATGAAGAGGAAACAGATGAGTATGAAGAGGAAACAGAGCAGTATGAAGTGGAAACACGAATATGAAGAGGAAACAGACAAGTACAAAGAGGAAATAGACAAGTATAAAAAGGAAACAGACGAGTATGAAGAGGAAACAGACGAGTATGAAGAGCAAACAGACGAGTATGAGGAGGAAACAGACGAGTATGAAGAGGAAACAGACGAGTATGAAGAGGAAAAGACGAGCATGCAGAGGAAACAGACGAGTATGAAGAGGAAACAGACGAGTATGAGGAGGAAACAGATGAGTATGAAGAGGAAACACAAGAGTATGAAGAAGAAACACAAGAGTATGCGGAGGAAACAGACGAGTATGAGGAGGAAACAGACGAGTATGAGGAGGAAACAGACGAGTATGAAGAGGAAACAGACGAGCATGCAGAGGAAACAGACGAGTATGAAGAGGAAACAGACGAGTATGAGGAGGAAACAGACGAGTATGAGGAGGAAACAGATGAGTATGAAGAGGAAACAGACGAGTATGAGGAGGAAACAGACGAGTATGAGGAGGAAACAGAGGAGTATGAAGAGGAAACACAAGAGTATGAAGAGGAAACACAAGAGTATGAAGAGGAAACACAAGCGTATGAAGAGGAAACAGACGAGTATAAAGAGGAAACAGACGAGTATGCAGAGGAAACAGACGAGTATGAAGAGGAAACAGACGAGTATGAGGAGGAAACAGACGAGTATGAGGAGGAAACAGACGAGTATAGGAGGAAACAGACGAGTATGAAGAGGAAACAGACGAGTATGAAGAGGAAACAGACGAGTATAGGAGGAAACAGACGAGTATGAAGAGGAAACAGACAAGTATGAAGAGGAAATAGACGAGTATGAAGAGGAAACAGACGAGTATGAAGGGGTGGAGGAAACAGGCTGGGTGTCCTCCACCTGGCAGCAACTTCCCAACAGAGAGCTGGGGGTGGGGGGTGGGGGTGGGGCTTCAATGGGACACCAGTGGCTGATGGGCTGGTGTGTGTGTGTGTGTGTGTGTGTGTGTGTTGGGGGGGGGGGGGGGGGTGCTGCAGGTGTGAGCTGAGGGAGGTGCAGACCGTGGCACAAAGAATTTTTATGTACAAAAATATCTGGAGTTGGATTTGAGTGGCCTCTATATTTTGTTTAAACCTGTATAAAAAAAATAATAATGAGATGAAATAACACAGGTAATATATATATATATATATATATATATATATATATATATATATATATATATATATATATATATATATATATATATATATATGTGTGTGTATATATATGTATGTATGTATGTATATGTATATATATATAAATGTATGTATGTGTGTATGTATGTGTGTGTGTGTATATATATACATACATACATATATATACATATATATATATATATATATATATATATATATATATATATATATATATATATATATATATATACATATACATACATATATATATGTTTACCATGAAAGACTCACTGACAGCTCAAATCAACACCTTTGTTATTAAACCACAACATCTGCTGCAGAAATTAAATACAGACAGTAAATCAAAGCATTCCTTCACAGTTCTGATTCAAAATGTGGACCCCTAACCCAATAATAATAATAATAAACTCACCCTAACCATAAAACTAATGAGAGAAGGAGGACACTGATGAGTGAGGCAGATGGGGATCAGTGGGTTCACATCCACTGGCAGGTGGTGAAAGATCCACCCTGAAACCCTGGGGAGGGGTGGGGGGGACTGGTGGGGGTGGGGGTTGGACCAAGGTGGTGGTGGGGACCGGGGGGCGGTTGGGGGTGTAGACGAATCACTGTGACATAAAGGAGTTCAGATTAAAACTTTCAAGAAGTTGAAACGGTTTCCTCTTCAGGTCACTCCAACCCTAACCCTAACCCTGCTCCTAACCCTAACCTCTGTCCTGACCTGGAAAAAGACAAGTGCATCAGATCTGGAACAGTTTCATGAAGCTGCATCTGTCAAATAATGAGAAGCACATGAATGCATGTTCAGCAGAGGATCATCAGAAGCAACAAACACAATGACAGTAAGTGAAGAATGCCTATTCCAAAACCTGCATGAAAACAGTGGCACTGTTTGACCTGTTTATTGAACTGATTCCTAAAGAAGGAATCCTGTTGTTTTACAGAAGGGTTTTTCCTGCATCTTCATTGGACTCAGAGTTCATGTTGTTCACAGTATTAACGACCACTTCTTTCTACTGAAAAATAGTCTTTAAAAATGATTGATATGAAAGAGAATCATTTATGCATGTCCTAATAAAGTTCAAAGGTCATTTAATGGATAAATCAACCTTTCAATGATAGACATATATATATATATATATATGTATATATATATATATATATATATATATATATATATATATATATATATATATTAGGCCTGTAACAGTACACAAAATTTTCGGTTCGGTACGTTTTCGGTTTTCAAAGCCACGGTTCGGTTTTTTTCGGTTCGGTACGGGAAGAAAGAAAACCCCTCAAAATGTCTTTAATACATTTATGAATTTTTTAACATTTTTCCCCCAATTTTTGGACACAATAGAATATAGAAAAACAGGAATAATATAATTCTGCTGCTATAAATCAAATAGAAAATAAAATAAATTATTAATATGACTAAATGTATTTTAAACATTAGTATTGCACTTTTCTCTGACAGGTAGTTTTGAACAAACAAGAAAAATCTAATCACAGTTCTGTCAGTTCACAATCTGCAGAAAAATATCAGCAAAAAAATTCTGCATGAAGTTCAACATTAACAGGAGGGTAAACTGGTATTCTGTTTAAACAAACTGAAGAGCAACATTGACAACAAACTGAACCAAATTATTCATTTTAGGACAGAGAATAAATTGTTTAGGACACTGTGTGTACTTGTGTGTGTGTGTGTGTGTGTGTGTGTGTGTGTGTGTGTGTGTGTGTGGTGTGTGTGTGTGTGTGTTTGAGTGTGCGCGCGCATGGAACGTACGATTTGTCTGGGGGATGGTTTGTTTGTTGTTTTTTTGTTTTGTTTTTTTTGGTCGGAGCCGGGGGATGGGGGGTGCGGTCCGGTCCATAACTAACGTAACTAACGCTGGCGTGAAACGAAAGTGAAACTTTATTTTTATATACTGTCAGTGGCCAACTCCGAGTTTTATTCCTCTGTTATACAGCGTGCATGAGAGAGAGAGAGAGAGAGAGAGAGAGAGAGAGAGAGAGAGCTAGTGTGTTTTAGAACTACCGTAGTTCCTAGGGGCCAAACAACGTCCGTCTTATCTCCGTCTCTTTCCTCGTTGTTGTCTTTCACCGGGACCTGAAGTGATCCAAACTGGACTGTACTGATGGTGGAGGGTCTTCAGTCTCTTCCTTCCAGGTTCACATCATATTTGTTTTTTTTGTTTTGTTTTTTTTTTTTACCTTATATCAGCTGCTATTTGGTATTTGGGTCAATGTGCGTGTCCTTTAATATGTCCGTGTGAAACTTGCGCGGATTTAAAGTTCCGCATTAAACGACATCTTTCGTTCCTTTTTCTTTTTGTCAACATACTGTGCCGTTTCGGTACAGCTGTGTGCCGAACCGAACAGGTGTGTACCGAAACGGTTCGGTTCGGTACGTGTACCGTTACAGGCCTAATATATATATATATATATATATATATATATATATATATATATATATATATATATATGTGTGTGTGTGTGTGTGTGTGTGTGTGTATATATATATATATATATATATATATATATATATATATATATATATATATTAATTAAATGGATGCATTGTATCTGATGGTTAAATTCAGTGGTAGTTCAGTTGTAGTAGTTCAGTAAATGTGTGTGTGCTCCCATTATACAACTGGATTTACTTGAATGAATAATCAATACATTATTTGAAACTGTATAAGGTCTCAGAGGCTGCAGTCAAACATAAGTTTCATGATAATATCTTAAACATGCCAAGCTAATATATTTTTATTTAATTAAGATTTTGCTTCGTAGACTTTTTCAAATACTTATACAGAAGTAGTATTCACAGCATACAGATTGCTGTATGTCTGATATAGTACATAAAAACACAGATACTAAATATACACAAATACTAAACAAATACAGATATTAAATATACACAGACAAATACTAAACAAACACAGATACTAAATATACACATATACAGATACTGTTACATTTCCCCCAAAATCAAAGTCCAACACCTCATGGACAGATGGTCGCAATCTGGAAAGACAACAAAACAAACTGCACAAGAACCATGAAACAGGGGACAATCCATGACAGGAGCCTAACCGTAACCCTCTTTAGGTACACCTAAAGATGTACCTAAAGAGGTATACAAGAGACAGGGTAACAAGATGACAACAGATAACCTGCCTCAGCACCACATGGAAGCTCCTATCAGGCATCATAGCGGCTAAGATAAGTAGGCACATGGAATACATGAACACAGAAAGGAATAGGCAATAACACCAGAGCAGTCAAACACCAGCTACTGGTTGACAGGGCAATTGCCTGAGACTGTAAGACGAGGAACACCAACCTGTACAGTGCCTGGATTGACTACAAGAAAGACTATGACTCAGTGCCACACACATGGATACTGGAGTGGTTAAAGCTGTAGAATATCAAAAGGACACTAAGAGTGTTCTTCCAGAACTCGATGAGGCTGTGGAACATGACTCTGGAGGCCAACTCAAACTCAGTATATGAAGGAGATGCTCTGTCCCCCCTGCTGTTCTGCATAGGCCTAAACCCCCTCAGCCAGATCATCTTAAAGAGTGGCTTTGGGTATCGGCTCTGAAGTGGACCAACCATCAGCCACCTCCTCTACATGGATGACATCCAGCTGTATGCCAAGAATGAGCGGGACATGGACTCTCTGATCCACCTCACTCGGATCTACAGCAGAGACATGGGGACATCATTGGACCAGATAAATCAAGGTTTAAGGTTAAAGGTGACTTTATTTGTACCTGTGGGTAGAACTGTTGTGCAGCAAGCTCTCTCTCTCTGCCGGTCGCTGCGTGCGCATGCGCCTAACACAAATCCTTCGAAAGAATTACAGTGAAGATAATGCAAGCACATACATAAGACATAAGACATTATTAACACAGTACACGTGGTCACATGATGGAACTTTTTCAATGGATTTGGTTGTGGGAGGGGGACAGGAAGAGAAGAAGAATGTTGTGAGGCAGACGGAGATGGGGGCGGGGGGGTTAAATGCTTGTATGTGGTGAGTCCTTGAAAGTCTGTTTGTCGGAAAATTAAGAGACTCAGACTTCTGACTTATCAGTTCAATTCAGTCCTGAATCTTGGCCTTGGAAGGATGTTTTGACTGCAAAGGAACAGATTAGACCAGAGGGCCTCCAACTGCTTTACCGGCTCCCAGGAGAAACAGAATTAAACAGGGAAAAATGATTTGATTTCTGCTTAATTTAGTTATAACTTAATTTTTGTTGTGACTGGGCCTCAGCATTACTCCTCACTTCAGAGCAGGTAGATCCTGCACAGTTTGTCCTTTTTCCCTCAGTCCCGCGATTTGTCGGAGTGCATCTATAGTCTGTCCAGTGATGTAATCCAGCTAGGTCTCGCACGCAACCGTCCGACTTCACCACCATCCGCTGTCACAAACCACTCCAAAGTGCTCTTTAATTTCGATTGACAGCAGTGGGGTCTCTGTGTGTGCTGCTGTCTTTCCAATGTTGCGATAAACCAGGGCAACTCCAAGACCAGTTAGAAGGTGTCCTGTTATCAAAAATCCAATCAGGTAAATATCAATCCTCCACCGACAGAACCCACAGCCATACTACCTCCACTTGTTCCAAGCGTCGATCACATACTGCAAAAGTTCTGTCAGGGCAGGCGGGCTCCTCCTGACGCCTTTGTTCCTGGGTGAAAAAATCTTGTCAATTGTGCTGAGTGTCCAGTTGATCAATTCCATAATTTAGTTGTTTGGGAATACAGCAAGCAGGAGATCCAAAGACAAAAACAGACGAGACACAGAGGCAAAAGCAGGAGAAAAAAAGAGGAAGACAAGGACAGTTCAGAAACACATCTGCTCTCGACAGAGGACAGGAAGGAACGTGGGTGGATGGTATCTAGAAGAGGACAGGTGATCACAGCTGAAGGGGTGGAGCTACCTGAAGGGAACATTACACGTGTGCAGGACAGGTACAAATACCTGGGGATCCCACAGGCAAATAGTAACCATGAGGAGACAGCTCAGAGGTCAGAGGTCACAGCCAAATACTTCTAAAGGGTAAGGCAGGTCCTGAAAAGTCAGCTGAACGGCAAAAATCAGATCCAGCCCATTAACACCTGTGCCCTACCAGTGATCAGATACCCCGCTGGCATAATATCCTGGAGATCAACTGGAAGAGATACAAGAACTGAGATCAAGACCAGAAAGCTCCTTACCATGCATGGAGGGTTCCACCCTAAGTCCAGCGTCCTGAGGCTGAACACAAAGAGAAAGGGGGGGGGGGGGGGGGGGGGGTACTAGTAAGAGTCAGACCTACTGTCCAGGAGGAAACGGCAAACCTCCAGGAATATGTCCAGAAAATGCCCCCCAATGACCAACTAAGAAGTGAATGCCTCAGACAACAAAGGCCCAGTAAGGATGAGGAGCCTCAGGGGCTATGATGGAAGGACACGCCCCTGCATGGCATGGACCACCAGCAAATTGAGGAAGTGGGTGATACTGAGAAAACAAACCAGTGGATGTTAAAAGCTGGACTGAAAGACAGAACATAGGCATTACTCATGGACCAGAACAGGCCCTGAACACCAGAGCAATAGAGAGCAACAGTTTGCTACCCCAGCTCACTCACTTAGTTCATATTTCATTACAATCTGGAACATTTCCCTGGGCCCTGAAAACTGCTGTCGTTAGGGCTCTCCTAAGGAAGAGTAGTCTTGATGCAGCAGTACTGAACAACTATGGGCCCAGATCAAATCTGCCATTTTTAGGTCAAGTCCTTCAGAGAGTTGTTTACCAACAGCTCTCTGACCTTCTTCTATTGAACAACTTCTTTGATGATTTCCAGTCAGGTTTCAGGCCCCATCACAGACTGAGACTGCTCTGATCAAAGTGACAAATGACATCCATCTGAACACACACAGGTACTGTACCAGTCTGAGTCCTGCTGGATCTGAGTGCTGCATTCGATACAGTTGATCATGTTATCCTGTTACAGAGGCTAGAGGACTGGGTAGGCATCTGTGGTCCTGCCCTGAAATGGTTCAAGTCCTACCTTGAGGACAGGAAGTATTTTGTTCAAATCGGAAACTGTGTGTCAGACCAAATGGCAGTGACCTGTGGGGTCCCCCAGGGGTCCATCCTGGGACCCCTCTTGTTCAGTCTTTACATGTTGCCCCTGGGCCAGTTAATAAACAGTAATAACGTGTCCTACCAGAACTATGCAGACGACACTCAGATTTACATCTGTCTGACAGCAGCTGAACATGGGCCCTAACCCTAACCCTAACCCTCCAACAGATCACTGTGTGAATGCAAAACCACTTTCTCCAGCTAAACTCAGACCAGACTGAACTCACGGTCTTTGTTCCACAAAAACCTAGATCCAGTGTCATCAGTCATCTGGAATCTGTTCCTCTAAAAGCTAAAAACCAGGTTCTAAATCTCAGGCTAATAATGGACTCAGATCTAAACTTTAACAGCCACATTAAATCAATGACATCATCAGCCTTTTACCATCTCAAAAACACTGGTAGAATCAAAGGTTTACTGTCTAAACCAGACTTAGACAGACTTATCCACACATTTATCTGGACCAGGTTAGACTACTGGAACGGCCTTCTGATTGGACTAACTAAACCAGCTGAAGACAGCTGCAGTCCATCCAGAACGCTGCTGCTCGAGTCCTGACTAGAACCAGGAAGGACCACCATATCAGTCCTGTGCTCAGATCTGTGCACTGGGGTCCAGACTAGAACGAGGAAGCACCACCATATTAGTCCTGTGCTCAGATCTGTGCACTGGCTTCCTGTGGCTCAGAGAATAGACTTTAAAACAGCTCTGCTGGTCTAGAAGTCTGTCCATGGTCTAGCACCAAAGTACATCTGTGACATGTTAGTCCCATATGAACCATCTGGGACCCTGATAATCTCATGGACTTGTCTGAGAACCTCAGGGGCTGGTCGTTTGCTGGTGCCCAGAGTCAGGACTAAACAGGTGCAGCTGTGTTTCAGTTCTATGTGTTTCAGTTCTATGCAGTTAAACTCTGGAACAGTCTTCTTGATGATGTCACACAGACTTGAACTGTGACAGTGTTTCAATCCAGGCTGAACACAGCTGTTAAACTGTGCATAGAACAACTGAAAGGGTTCTATCTGCACTCTTCTCTTTTACTTTGTTTTAATTGCTTATTATTTATGTTTTATTGGTTATGTTTTAATTGTAATTGTGTGTTTTTAATCTGTCTCTTTTCCATTTTTGTAAAGCACTGTGAATTTCCCTGTGTATGAATTGTGCTGTACAAATAAATCTGCCTTGCCTTGCCTAGAGGCCGGGGTCTACCACACCAGACTAGACCCCAGGTGTAGGTCTACCACAGCAGACTAGACCCCAGGTGTAGTCTGTGTACAGAAGCCCCTCAGACATTCCAGTCCATCACAGCAGGTCTCAGATGGTCCAGGTAAGGCATACATGGAGCAGCATAACCAGGTAGAGGACATAGTGTACAGGAACATCTGTACCAAATATGGACTGGAGGTCCAGGGTCCAGATGGGAGACATCCCCGAAGGTGACAGAGAACAAACAGGTCCAGATCCTGTGGGACTTCCAGATCCAGACTGACAAGATGGTGCTGTCCACTCACCCTGACAGAGAGGAGGAGGAGAGCCATCAGCAGACAGAGGTGGAGATAGATGGAACAAACACAAGTCATAGAAGATCAGAAAGAAAGAACAGGAGACGAAGGAGAAATACCAAGAACTGAAAGAGGAGACAGAGAACATGTGGGTGTGAAGGCAACAGTGGTCCCAGTAGTGATGGGGGGGCACTAGGGGCAGTGACCCCCCCCCCCCCCCCCCCCCCAAACTGAGAGGATGGAACCAGCAGAGACCAGGAACCACAGCAGAAATTTGAGTCCAAAGGAGAACAGTCCAAGGAACAGCTAAGATCCTGCACCCTCAGGCTCCCAGGCCTCTGGTAGAGGACCCAAATCTGCAGGAGACACCACCCAGGTGGGCCAGAAGTAGATCGTATATATGTAAGGGTAGAGACTGTGATCTGGTAGGATCGGCGATTCTACCAGTAGAGACTCCCATCGTAGTCTCTACCAGTAGAAACTCCGATCAGAGTCTCTACTGGTAGAAACTCCGATCCTGCCAGTAGAAGGGTTAGGGTTAGGGTTAGGGTTAGGGGTTAGGGTTAGGGTTCGGATTGGAGTTTCTACCAGTAGAGACTCTGATCGGAGTTTCTACTGGTAGAGACTACGATCGGAGTCTCTACTGGTAGAATCACCAATCCTACCAGATCACAGTCTCTACCCTGACATATATATATATATATATATATATATATATATATATATATATTATATATATATATATATATGTATATATATATATACCCTATTCAGTGGGCCAAACAATTCAGTGTTTGCTTCATATGACCATAAAACAGAAGAGCAGAAGTCTTCTTCTTGGTCCGGATGAGCATTTGCAAAGGCCATGTGGGCTTGTGCGGGCCTGTTCTGTAGAAGTGGCCTCCTTGGTTCTCCTTGGTCCTCCTCGGTGGCATCTGTAGAACCCACCAGTGTCTGTTGGACTATCTGCCCCAAGTAAGACTCAGATTCTCCAGGATGGCCTTAGTGCTGATTCTTTTTGACCTCCTTCTTGATCCTTCTGGCCAGCACAGGCATCACATTTGGCTTCCGACGTCCTCTGAGACATTCCACAGTGTGGAACACCTTGTACTTTTTCATAATTCTATGCACTGTAGCCACTTGACCCTGAAAACATGTAGATGTGACCTTCTAGGCCTTCCCTGACTTGTGAGGACTTTTGTCTTAGCCATGACTGTCCACAAACCACCTGCCCAGAGCTGCTGTTCTTCATCTGTTGACTTGATCCAACAGCTGTTCTCAGTGAGTCCCAGTGGTTAGGGTAAGGGTTAGGGTTGGGCTTTGTCTTTAGAACAGCTGGGACTATTTGGAATGGTAGAGAGCCTCCCAAAGACTGGGACAGTCTGTGATGGGTCTGAATAATTTTGGACATGCCACTTCATTTAAATGTAAATAGAAGCTGAGAAAAAAAAAATTTGTTTTGTTTTTTAAAATAATGATGAAGCCTCTTGTCCATCTTCGTACCATCTTTTGGGAAAAGCCTGTGTCATTTCTGGTCCAAATCCAAACTCTTGCTGGGTGAATAAAGGTAATTTTAAGTAAAAATTTGTCAGGGGTATGAATAATTTCAGGCTTGAGTCTACATATAAACTTACATATACATGTACACATATACTTACATATACACATGCATATACACACATATACATATACACATTCTCATACACATTTTCATACATATACACATTCTCATTCACATACACATTCTCATACATATACACATTCTTGTACATATTCTCATACATATACACATACACATACATATATTCATACAAGCCAACATATAAGTTTATGCCCAAAGTAAAAGCTGTTAGCTTCCACAGCAGTGCCAACGGCTGACAGAAGAGTGTCGTAAAACAGTGGAGTGTTGAATATGCAGTCGTTCATCATCATGGTGTTTGACTCTGGTAAATACAGAAGGAAACAAAGGAAACAGACACAGGAAAATCAAAGAAGCACTGCCACATATTTGAGTTCAGCTTGGGCCTGAATGTGGAGGACATCAGAAGGATCTGATCCACTTATATTTATCCACTACCGTCTCACATTCAGACTCCACTCCACTCACTGGTCCAACCTCTGTTATGTAACCACCACCACCCCCAGAACACATTAGTCTTCTGGACTGAGATCAGTGTCGCCTCATCTTACACTATTTAAACCTGACCCACACTAACCATGACCGCTATGCTGCTCACTGAATACCCATGAACCCTTGATCCTCCACTGAATACCCATGAACCCGATCCTCCACTGAATACCCATGAACCCGATCCTCCACTGAATACCCATGAACCCCTGATCCTCCACAGCCAGGCCACAGTCATTTACCCACAATATTTAAATTAATCACAAATATCTGAACCAAATTCCTGAGTTCATGTGGGAGGACTGTTACTGCAGGGCCAAAGGCTGAAAACCTTCAGGAAAATGCCCATAAAAAACATGTTCTTATAAAGCACCTAATGCATTATTCATATAAATAATAGGATGAATAATGATAGAAATTATTTTTCTATAATTTCTCTAGTTTCATTCCTGTTCTGACCTTAACTTAACCCTTCACCTGTATTTTTTTTTTATCATTAAATATCATGCAAAAGTCTGAGAAAAACAGAAATTCACAAATAGCCTCCTGTATTATTCTTTCAGATACTCCCACAATGTCCCACTCAGTTTAAGTGGAGTTTGTGTATAAAAACAGCTGTCAACTGAGTAATGACAGACTAACAGATTCATGATACTGAGGATATGACTGAGGATGGACAGATTTGATGAAAAATTGGTCCCGAAAGTCTCCCGCACCTTTAATTACAATAGATTTTGTAGAAGTTTTCTTAGACCTTATGTTGAATTAATATATTACATTATTTGATGTGCGCTTGCAAAGGGACAAGTAGTTCAAGAATGTGTTCTAGACCCAGGCCTAAGGGTTAGGGTTTAGTGCTAAAGGTGTGAACTGAAACAGCTGACTGTTCTAACCTGGAACACAACATTTATATATGATGAGAAATGCCAAACACACACTTACTGACCCAAATGACAGCAATTGAAGCTAACTCAGAAAGAATGGATTATCTGTGATCAAATACTGTCCAGTAAAGGAAGCATGTTTCTGATTCCAGTATCCTTTTACAAGTTTGTTTTTTGAGACGTGTCACCAATAAAAGCCACGCTGCTCTGCAGAAATGCTTTTCAGTCTTCTTCCTGGTCATTTGTCAGCTGCTAATAGAGTAATGGTGGATATGTTTGACAGGAACGATCCAGAAAGTGGGTGTGTACATTATGGGTGGATTTAATGAGTCACTTGTGTCTGTGATTGTTAATAATAATCATATTGTAAGGCACATACACAGGTCTGTCATGATAAATACTTCAAACTGTATTTTTTGTATCTGTACACATGGAGAGAATGTCCGTGTTCACTCTGTCTTCTCCACTAACGTGAACCAAAACACCTAACCTGAAGTCAAAGGTCATGTTTTCCTATTTGTCCATCCAGTAAGGTCAAAGGTCAAATGTTTCCTGTTTGTCCATCCAGGAGGTCAAAGGTCATGTGTTTCCTAATTGTCCATCCAGGAGGTCAAAGGTCATGTGTTTCCTGTTTGTCCATCCAGGCAGCCACAAAGCTCCTGGATGAGCTGTGCCATGTGACGGCCCAGTCTCTGTGCTCCATGGACACAGATGAGCACTTCCATGTGCTGAAGCTCCTGGGGGAAGGCTCCTATGGGAAGGTCATGTTGGCCATGCACAGGAAAAGAGGTGAACCCCAACCCTAACCCTAACCCAACCCTGATTATCTGCCCTCACCCTATCCCTAACCCTCCCATTAAATCCTTTTCCTCTGTGTATTTCCTTCAGGTACTCCGATGGCCTTGAAGTTCTTCCCTCGTGAGTCCACCTCCCTGCTGTCTTTTCTCAGGGAGTATAACCTGTCACTGTCCTTCTGCACTCATCCGTCTCTGACCACTGCCCTAGGAATCGCCTACTCCACACCCTCACATTACATCTTTGCCCAACAGCCCAGCCTCTTCGGCGATCTGTACGACGTCATCACACCTGAGGTCTGGACCACGTCTGCATGGGTTAGGGTTAGAGTTAGGGTTAGTGCAGTATCTGCGTCAGGATCATGAATGTATTTAGAGCTCAGTGGAGTTCATGCTTTGTTTGTAATCTATGAGGCAGCAAGAGCAGTGGCTGAACACAGCAAAGGCTTTGAAACCAGTGGTTTTCTTTGAATGTAAAACCGAAATTTTCATGACGTTACATTTGGTACAGGCAGTTGTCTGACTGAATCCATGGGTTAGGGTATATGTTGTGTTTCCCAGGTTGGGATGGAGGAGGACTGTTGCCAGCGGGTGGTGTCCCAGCTTTGTGGCGCTCTTTCCCATCTGCACCGTCTCGGATTTGTCCACAGAGATCTGAAACCAGAAAACATCTTCCTGTGTGACGCTGCCTGCCGATGGGTCAAACTGGGAGACTTTGGAATGGTGAGTGTAAATCCTGATCAGCCTTATTTATATGATGTAATGTCTAACCAGACTCATTCTAAAATCAGCAAAATTATGAATATGACACCACTGAGCTGGGAGGGCTGTTACATTCTCATAGTATGATGGCAGGTGTGACATACAAGGGGCGACTGAAAAGTTTTGAGCCTCCAAGAGATGGTAGGAGGTAGAAGTACTTTATTGCCCTATTTTTCAACATAGTCCCCTTGTGAGTCCACACACTTCTGCCAGCGGTGATGGAGTGCCTCGATGCCGCTACAGTAGAAGTCCTTTGGTTGGTCCTCCAGGTAGGAGTTGACGGCATCAATGACCTCCTCATCAGTGGTGTAGTGTTGTCCAGCCAAATGCTTTGTGAGATTTGGGAAGAAGTGGAAGTCTGATGGGGCTAGGTCTGGTGAATGTGGTGGGTGTGGAACAAGTTGGAAGCCACAGTCCTGAATGGTTGCCATTGCAATCACTGATGAATGCGCTGGAGCATCGTCCTGGTGAAACAAGACCCCTTTTGTGATCATTCCCAGCCTCTTTTTTTGATGGTCTCGTGTAGGTGCTTCAGTAGGTTAGAGTAGTATTGTCCATTAATAGTACAACCCTTCTGGAGGTAGTCCATTAGTAGCACTCCTTGCGCATCCCAGAAAACAGAGGCCATGACCTTGCCAGCAGAAGGTACAACCCTTTGCCTTCTGTGGGATTGGTGACATGGGATGTTTCCATTGTTTGGACTACTCCTTGGTCTCAGGCTGATCGTGATAGACCCAAGTCTCATCCATAGTCACAAAATGGTCCAAGAAATTGGATGGGTTCGCCTCAAAGAGTGTCAGTGCCGATACTCAAGTTTGTCCATTTTTCAGGAAACACTTGATACAGAAAGTTCAGGGACCTGTAAAATGGGGATAAAGGTTGCTATGACCAAGAAATTTAATGGATAGGATTAAGATATGTGAAAGATTTCATGGACCAAATTTGGTCTTCATATCTTAATCCTTTCCATGTTAGGCTCAAAACTTTTCAGTTGCCGTTGGCTGATTTCTGTTCTCCTGGCACACCTCAATGAACTTGAACCACCAACGTGTTTTAGAAGATTTCAACATTAACCAAAGCAGTGTTAGCTTGTTTGACCTATTTTTGATGAGGAGATGCCACATAAACGCACACATTGACTCACTAGTGGGGTGTGTTGAAATCAAATCTGACAGAGCAGATTTAGATTGATTTAGATGCGATATTTGAAGGAGCAGAAGAATCCTTGACCTGGGTTCATGTTTTCCACCAGGTGAAGGCCAGGGGAACCAAGGTCCCAGAGGTCTGGTACAGTTCTCCATACTGCACCCCTGAGGCTGAGGTGGCCAGAGGAAACCAGGACAGCTGGAGGGAGATGAAGGAGGATAACGGCCACCAGAGGACCAGGACTGGGACCAGGACCAGGACCAGGGTGTGGGTGTCGGTGGAGCCCAGCACCGACAGCTGGGCCCTGGGCATCCTCACCTACGCTATGTTGACGGGCAGCCATCCCTGGGCGGAGACATCTGGTGACTGCCGCTCATACCTGAAGTATCGCCAATGGGTTGACGGTGTGAAAAGCCCAGGCGATGGACTGGACGTGTGGGCGGAGCCACAGGGAGACACCAGACCGAATAGACAGAAGGACGGTCCTCCTGTGGCTCCACAGTTTACATGTTTTACCCCTCTGGCGTGTTCGCTGTTCCTGTCACTGCTGGACCCGAGGCCAAAGCATCGCGGTCAGCCTGAAGACATGTTGGCTTTCCTGGGAGGACAGTGGATGGTGGAGAAGGAGAGGGAACGACTAGAGGAGGAGAGGAAGAAGAGTGGATGATGGAGAAGGAGAGAAAATGACTAGAGGAGAGGAAGAAGAGTGGACGATGGAGAAGGAGAGAAAACGACTAGAGGAGGAGAGGAAGAGGAGCCCTGAGGAGCATGAAGGACATGGAAGGGAGAGGACAATGATGAACCCAGACTGGACAAGGACAGACTGGACCAGGACAGACTGGACCAGAACAGACTGAACCAGGACTGTCAGACTGGACCAGAAAAGGGTTTGTATTATATTTTAACAATTTCTTCTACTAAAATAGGTCAAAAATAATCATTTTTTCCAGTTATTTTACTTCTGCATTTAAGCACTTTTAAAGTACTTACATATGTCACAGAAATACATGTTATGATTTGGATGCTTTTTTCCTTGTGTATTTTTTCTTTAATTTGTGAAATGCATTAAATTCTGTTTAATGTAAGAAAAAATACTGAGTTACTTTTTTAGTCTGTTTGTAAAGACTATCACAATGTAAAAATGCACAAAATGGGTTGATGTGTATAAATGAAAAATCGTGTTATTTTGTACTGATATGACTTAAATCAGTCCGATGGTGCAGTGCATTTAAGTACATCTGCAGTAGAAAGGTTAGAACTCTTTTTAATTATATCCTAGAATGCAT
Source organism: Sphaeramia orbicularis (assembly GCF_902148855.1). NCBI lineage: Eukaryota > Metazoa > Chordata > Actinopteri > Kurtiformes > Apogonidae > Sphaeramia > Sphaeramia orbicularis. Next base: position 344,099 of record NW_021941508.1, on the reverse strand, counting down.
GGCATACATCAATGTTGTATCCAGTTCCCATGGATCATATATTCAGATGTGATGATGTCTCCACTTGGAGGACGTCCCCATATGTGTCAAAAATAGACCCATGGCTGTGAAGATGACACCTCAACCTTTGAGCACCATGTAAGAGCTGGAGTTCAGTCCAGTCAACACCTAAACAAGCAAATACAACAATGCATGCACACACACACACATCCCAAAGGTCTGACGGATATAAATACAACCAAGGGTTAGAGTTAGCAAGAAAAGAAACTAGTGGAAGGGTTAGAGTTAGCAAGAAAAGAAACTAGTGGAAGGGTTAGAGTTAGCAACACAAGAAACTAGTGGAAGGGTTAGAGTTAGCAACACAAGAAACTAGTGGAAGGGTTAGAGTTAGCAAGAAAAGAAACTAGTGGAAGGGTTAGAGTTAGCAACACAAGAAACTAGTGGACGGGTTAGAGTTAGCAACACAAGAAACTAGTGGAAGGGTTAGAGTTAGCAACACAAGAAACTAGTGGACGGGTTAGAGTTAGCAAGAAAAGAAACTAGTGGAAGGGTTAGAGTTAGCAACACAAGAAACTAGTGGAAGGGTTAGAGTTAGCAAGAAAAGAAACTAGTGGAAGGGTTAGAGTTAGCAACACAAGAAACTAGTGGAAGGGTTAGAGTTAGCAACACAAGAAACTAGTGGAAGGGTTAGAGTTAGCAAGAAAAGAAACTAGTGGAAGGGTTAGAGTTAGCAACACAAGAAACTAGTGGACGGGTTAGAGTTAGCAACACAAGAAACTAGTGGAAGGGTTAGAGTTAGCAACACAAGAAACTAGTGGACGGGTTAGAGTTAGCAAGAAAAGAAACTAGTGGAAGGGTTAGAGTTAGCAAGAAAAGAAACTAGTGGAAGGGTTAGAGTTAGCAACACAAGAAACTAGTGGAAGGGTTAGAGTTAGCAACACAAGAAACTAGTGGAAGGGTTAGAGTTAGCAAGAAAAGAAACTAGTGGAAGGGTTAGAGTTAGCAACACAAGAAACTAGTGGACGGGTTAGAGTTAGCAACACAAGAAACTAGTGGAAGGGTTAGAGTTAGCAACACAAGAAACTAGTGGAAGGGCTAGAGTTAGGGTTAGGGTCAGGGTTAGCCTTTACCCTGAAGGAAATGTCATGTGTGTGTTTGCCTCTGACCAGGTTTGTGGATTTTTGTGTAGGTGTGATGGAAAAGCAAGAAATAGAACCAAAGAAGGACCATGTATAAGTAAAAGGTAAGCAACGAAATCAACAGCACAAAAACCACCATTCAAGTGGTCAGACCACCAAAGGGTCCTTTTAGGGGGTTCAGACCACTACAGGGCCCTTTTCAGGGGGGGGTCAGACCACCAGAGGGCCCTTTTAGGGGGGGGGTCAGACCACCAAAGGGTCCTTTTAGGGGGGTCAGACCACCAAAGGGCCCCTTTAGGGTGTCAGACCACCAAAGGGCCCTTTTAGGGGGGGTCAGACCACTAAAGGACCCTTTTAGGGAGGTCAGACCACCAAAGGGCCCTTTTAGGGGGTTCAGACCACTAAAGGGCCCTTTTAGGGGGAGGGGGTCAGACCACTAAAGGTCCTTTTAGGGGGGTCAGACCACTAAAGGGTCCGTTTAGGGGAGGTCAGACCACCAAAGGGCCCTTTTAGGGGGGGTCAGACCACCAAAGGGCCTGTTTGGGGGGGGTGTTGTCAGACCACTAAAGGGCCTTTTAGCGGGGGTCAGACCACTAAAGAAAATATATGAATAATAATAGTAAATATATATGAATAATAATATACTATATATACATGAATAATAATATACCATACATGAATAATAATAGACTCTATATATGAATAATAGAAAACATATAGGAATAGTAATAGACTATAGATGAATAATAATAGTCCATATATATGTAGCGATGGCGCCCATCCTGGTGGGACACACCTGTCCGTTGGACTAGGGCAGAGGCGTGTGTTACCACTGAATTAAACTAACTTGTAAACTAATTTTGGGAGGAACAGATTTGATCTATTGTGTCTAAGTTTTGTCTTTCATTTCACCCATAAAAAAAGAAACTAGACCAAAAACAAGTATTGCATAGTTTGGATCGGTGTAATTAAGTTTAAATTCCACATAAACCTGTAGGTTAGAGTTTAACAAAGATGTTTTTACTGCAGAATTAAAAAATAAAAAGATGTCACACATCCTTGAAAGGATTTATTGCCTCGTTCTTATTAATTGGATTAATTGGTTTAATTGGATTAATTGGATTGCCATAGTGGAATGGATGGGAGAGCATGTCTGTAGTCCTAAACACATCAGAAGACACTGCATCTGGACCAATGAACACACATGTTCAGTGGTTTGCAAACATTTCAGTTCACCAAAGAAAACCTTAGAGCAAAACATTAATTTACATATGAGAAATGTTTGACAAGTCATTTATCAAACTTCTGTAAACAATCAATATTCACAACGAGCTTAAGCCGACATTCATCATATGAAGACAATCAGTAGATTTAGTGTTGCACATCCTTTCAGATCAGTGGTTCTGGGTTTTTACAGAAGTCCAGATCCTTTCCTGTCCAGACCGACTGTTTAAAGTCCAGTTCATCATCGTCCAAAACTGCTGATCTGCACTTCAGGAGCTGAGGACACTTTTGAATTCACACAAACTTAGACTGGAAACATACGTAGAATCACTTCATTTTCCTCTAATTCTCATAAAAACATACACATCTGTACCATGTGTAAACCTTCATCCTCATATCGGAGCTTATTAATGATTTCACAAAATAAGTTCCTCAAATAGTTCAATTAAAAAAGGCCCTTGAAAACTGAGTAGAACCTTACAGACATCTGACGGAGAATACTTTGTAGACTGAACAAAAATATAAACACACCATGTACAAGACTTGTGTAACATGAGAGGAGTGTTCAAAAATGAACTCCTGAAGTCTGCGAATTGGAAAACATGGTTCATATTCTGAGTCTGTAAACAAATGTGTGTCCATCACCTGTTCAGTGATCCGGTGATTCTGCACTGAACCCAGTCTGCAGACTGTCCTTAAACTGGGGTCAATGAAAGAACCCAGTCTGCAGACTGTCCTTAAACTGGGGTCAATGAAAGAACCCAGTCTGCAGACTGTCCTTATACTGGGGGTCAATAAAAGAACCCAGTCTGCAGACTGTCCTTAAACTGGGGTCAATGAAAGAACCCAGTCTGCAGACTGTCCTTATACTGGGGGTCAATAAAAGAACCCAGTCTGCAGACTGTCCTTAAACTGGGGTCAATGAAAGAACCCAGTCTGCAGACTGTCCTTAAACTGGGGTCAATAAAAGAACCCAGTCTGCAGACTGTCCTTATACTGGGGGTCAATAAAAGAACCCAGTCTGCAGACTGTCCTTAAACTGGGGTCAATGAAAGAACCCAGTCTGCAGACTGTCCTTATACTGGGGGTCAATAAAAGAACCCAGTCTGCAGACTGTCCTTAAACTGGGGTCAATGAAAGAACCCAGTCTGCAGACTGTCCTTATACTGGGGGTCAATAAAAGAACCCAGTCTGCAGACTGTCCTTAAACTGGGGTCAATGAAAGAACCCAGTCTGCAGACTGTCCTTAAACTGGGGTCAATAAAAGAACCCAGTCTGCAGACTGTCCTTATACTGGGGGTCAATAAAAGAACCCAGTCTGCAGACTGTCCTTAAACTGGGGTCAATGAAAGAACCCAGTCTGCAGACTGTCCTTAAACTGGGGTCAATGAAAGAACCCAGTCTTCAGACTGTCCTTAAACTGGGGTCAATAAAAGAACCCAGTCTGCAGACTGTCCTTATACTGGGGGTCAATAAAAGAACCCAGTCTGCAGACTGTCCTTAAACTGGGGTCAATAAAAGAACCCAGTCTGCAAACTGTCCTTATACTGGGGGTCAATGAAAGAACCCAGTCTGCAGACTGTCCTTATACTGGGGGTCAATAAAAGAACCCAGTCTGCAGACTGTCCTTATACTGGGGTCAATAAAAGAACCCAGTCTGCAAACTGTCCTTATACTGGGGTCAATAAAAGAACCCAGTCTGCAAACTGTCCTTAAACTGAGGTCAATAAAAGGACACGTCAGAAGGACACACATCTTCAGACGTCACCATGACAACGATGTCACAAATCATGTTGGAACAGTTCCGGAAAACCTCCCATAGCTCCGTGTAGCCTTCAAAGAGCGAAAGAACATTCCACGAACCACAACAGACGATACTGTCGACTGGACGAGACCACGAAGTGTGGCTCTGTGGGACACCAGCAGTGGACTGTCCACATGAATGTCCCTGAACGCCACACAGTGGACTTTCCACTGGCCCCCACCGTGTCCACATGAATGTCCCTGAACGCCACACAGTGGACTTTCCACTGGCCCCCACCGTGTCCACATGAATGTCCCTGAACGCTACACAGTGGACTTTCCACCAGTCCCCACCATGTCCACATGAATGTCCCTGAATGCCACATGCCACTCTCCTGTTCTGTCACTAATCTGGACCACATTGATCAATAAAATAAATTGTATGTGATTTAATATATTGTGCAACACCTAATGTTATTCAAATGCAAAGTGTCACATGGTGCATTTATACTTTTGCCCAGTGTAACTACATTATTGATTACCATGAAATCTGGGGAGGTAATTAGATGTTTAACAGAAGTTGAAAAAGGCCTAAAAAAAGGTTCTAAATATATACACACACACATATATATATATGTAGATGGTAGATATGTACCATTTATTTCTTAATATTTTACATTTATTGGATGCTTTAATAGTAAACAAATAGATAAAATGGTTCCAGGATTTGGAAAATGATCAGCTCAACGATAACATGCTTTTCCATCTGAGGAATGACTGAGCTCCAGTTGAGTTTTAGTGTTTATGGTGGCACTGGGTGAACACATGTGGTGGTCAAACAGTAAAGTATTCACTTAAAGTATTCTTCAGACTACATAAAGTAAAGCTAATGTGAGTGCTTAAACATGGCATCTTTAAATTCATTTCCATTCCATTCACTTCTGTTTCTGTACCGGAGTCAAACTCCACTTTAGACAAATTTTGTTAAAGAAAAGTTGTTCCGTTACTTTTGTCAAACTGCGTTAAATGTGTGTTCTTGTACTTGTGTGTTCACAGTGTGAAGGAGGAAGAAAAAGGACGCAAGTTTATCTCATTCAGTCGTAAACTCCGTTATTTACATATTCAAATATTCTTTCCAAATAACGATCATCACTATGACTCAAACTGTCCTTTTCTGAGGATTTACAGTCAAATAATCAGACTAATCCCACGATTCATCGACGAAACCTGTTACTTTATAAATATGAGGCTGATCGATAAATGTGCGATTTTAGGACCACGACCCGAACTCATCATCTGTCATTTGTAGAAGAGTTAAAGACGCAGGGTCTGAAGGAGGAGCTGGAACAAAGCCAACAAGGTCTGAAGGGGGAGCTGGAACAAAGCCAAAGCTCAGTTCAGAAGGGAAGGGGGGGTGAACATATATACCACATCACACATAGCCCTTCAATAGAATTGGACATGGCTCTTGTGGTGGAATGGCTTGAATAGATTCAGGACAGATTTCCAGAGTGCACTGGGGTCATGATGCAGACGTCCACACCTCTGCTGTGGTGGTTTCACTCTTAGTGGGACGAAGGAAGCAACAAACAAGATGCAGGTGAGATGGAAACCATGGCTGAACCAGGATGACTCAAAACTGGATCCAGTTGGTGGAGTTCTGGAGTCGTGAAGGTGGAGGAACAGAGCTGGAAACAGGAAACGGTGTTACATTTATTTACATCAAGCACGAGTTCAAACAGGCAGCGATTAAAGGTCAATGCAGAGAAGAACTGTAATGAAAGAACAGTGGATGGAAAACAAACCCTAACCCTGACCCTAGCCTGAGCCCTAACCCTGACCCTAACCCTACACCTAAGGCTAGTTTCACTCTAGGACTGAAAATGATGGTGATATGAAATAATAGACGCTGTTGGTGGAATTTATGGAATTTCAGACTGGTGGTCTGGACATGGACGCAGGGGTCACTGTAGGTGTAGCTGTAGGTGTAGCTGTAGCAGTAGGTGTAGCTGTAGATGTAGCTGTAGCAGTAGGTGTAGCTGTAGCTGTTGATGTAGCAGTAGGTGTAGCTGTAGGTATAGCAGTAGGTGTAGCTGTAGCAGTAGGTGTAGTTGTAGCTGTAGCTGTAGGTGTAGCAGTAGGTGTTGCTGTAGGTGTAGCTGTTGGTGTAGCTGTGGGTATAGCTGTAGGTGTAGCTGTTGGTGTAGCAGTAGGTGTAGCTGTAGGTGTTAGCTGTAGGTGTAGCAGTAGGTGTAGCTGTTGGTGTAGCAGTAGGTGTAGCTGTGGGTATAGCTGTAGGTGTAGCTGCAGGTGTAGGTGTAGCTGTAGGTGTAGCTGTAGCAGTAGGTGTAGCTGTAGCTGTAGGTGTGGCTGTAGGTGTAGCAGTAGGTGTAGCTTTAGGTGTAGCTTTAGCAGTAGGTGTAGCTGTAAGTGTAGCTTTAGGTGTAGCTGTAGCAGTAGGTGTAGCTGTAGGTGTAAGTGTAGCTGTAGGTGTAGCTGTAGGTGTAGGTTAAATGTGTACCTTGCAGGAGCAGTGAAGTCTCCCCACAGATCTGAACTAGGATTGGACTGAAACACAGAGTTGGAGTTAGTGCTGTCCAACTGTAGAAGACAGGCTGAGGGGTGCGGAGACACTGGAGAAGAGAAGAAGAAGAGGAAGAAGAAGAAGAAGGAAAAGAAGAGAAGAAGGAAAAGAAGAAGGAAAAGAAGAAGAAGGAAAAGAAGAAGAAGGAAAAGAAGTGTTATGGAAAAAATATTACTCTACTAATTCATCTTCAATAAAGAAGGATAAGTTCAAACGTTCAGTGTCAAAGAAATCCCTTTATTTGGAGCTCCATAGAAACAGATCCCCCTCAGACAAAAGACTGAGACGCTCTGAACCCAAAAATACAAATCACCCTGTAGTCTTCTGTCTCCCATGAGAAAATGATGTGTGGAAAGTGTTTTGGTTAGTGTCAGGAACTTAGAGATAAGACCCCTGTGAGAAATGTTGGTTTGGCCTTCTACTCTGGACACAATACAAAAGAGGTCCAAACTGCTCTAGAATACACAGTGACATGAATATATCTGAAATACCTATATGATATATGAAATATATGAAATATATGAATATATATGGATATAAGTAATTTTGCCATTACAGAAGGAAAAGAAGAAGAAGGAAAAGAAGAAGGAGAAGAAGAAGGAAAAGAGGAAGAAGAAAAAGGAGGAAAAGAAGAAGAAGAAGGAAAAGAAGGAGGAAAAGAAGAAGGAAAAGAAGAGGAAGAAGAAAAAGAAAAAGAAGAAGAAGAAGAGACAACCAGAAGTCAATAACAGACGTCAACACCATGAACCTGTGACTCAGGAAATAAAGCAGTGATCCATTAAAAGACAATTAAAGAAACCTGCAGTTTAGTCTGAGACAACTGTTTAATGTAGACTAACCCAGACTAAATCACATAAACAGACTGTTTACTTATTGAATGTAGACTAACCCAGACTAAATCACATAAACAGACTGTTTACTTATTGAATGTAGACTAACCCAGACTAAATCACATAAACAGACTGTTTACTTATTGAATGTAGACTAACCCAGACTAAATCACATAAACAGACTGTTTACTTATTGAATGTAGACTAACCCAGACTAAATCACATAAACAGACTGTTTACTTATTGAATGTAGACTAACCCAGACTAAATCACATAAACAGACTGTTTACTTATTGAATGTAGACTAACCCAGACTAAATCACATAAACAGACTGTTTACTTATTGAATGTAGACTAACCCAGACTAAATCAAATAAACAGACTGTTTAGTTATTGAATGTAGACTAACCCAGACTAAATCACATAAACAGACTGTTTAGTTATTGAATGTAGACTAACCCAGACTAAATCACATAAACAGACTGTTTAGTTATTGAATGTAGACTAACCCAGACTAAATCACATAAACAGACTGTTTAGTTATTGAATGTAGACTAACCCAGACTAAATCACATAAACAGACTGTTCCATCCTCATTAGTTTCCTACTGGAATGACTTTTAAGAATGAATTTTATTTCAGTGTTAATTATAACAGAAGTTTAGGCTGGTGTCGGTGTTGGACGGGTCGTACCTGTCGCTGTGCCTCCCGTCTGGGGAATTGTGTTGTGACTGGATAAGCCTGATGAAGGAGGGGGGGCTATCTTGCCTCCAGAGGGTGGTGGTAGGACGCCCAATCCACCTGGGCCATGAGGGCGGGGCTTGTCCCTCTTTTTACCCTGACAGACACAGAAGAAAACCAATGAGCTAAGGTTAGGGTTAGGGTTAGACTAACCCTAACCCTAACCAAGGCCACCAGGGGCAGTAATGCACTGATAAGTCAGACCACCGGGGGGTGAAGTGCACCTGATAACTCAGGCCATGGGGGGGCAGTAGTGCACCTGATAAGTCCGGCCGAGGGTTTTCAAGTGCCCACACAGCGTGTTTTTTTTGTTTGCAGTTGAAGTTCTTTGTGAACCCTTACCCTGTCCCAGGTGTTGGATGTGCAGGTTGTATGAATGATGTTTGTTTCGTGGTCTGAGTATTCAGACGGACTCTTACCCCGATGTTCAGGGTGATGGTCTGACCCTCTTTAAAGCCCAGGTCCAGCTTTGGTCCTGAATCCCTGAGCTGTGCACTTTTCTTCAGTTCATTCTCCTGTTTCACCCATCTGCACAAGAGCAAAACAAAGCCAACCTCAGCACCCACACAAATAAACCCTAATCCACACAAATAAACCCAAACCCACACAAATAAACCCTAACCCTAATCCACACAAATAAACCCTAACCCTAATCCACACAAATAAACCCTAACCCACACAAATAAACCCTAACCCACACAAATAAACCCTAACCCTAACCCACACAAATAAACCCTAATCCACACAAATAAACCCTAACCAACACAAATAAACCCTAACCCTAATCCACACAAATAAACCCTAACCCTAACCCACACAAATAAACCCTAACCCATACAAATAAACCCTAACCCTAATCCACACAAATAAACCCTAACCCACACAAATAAACCCTAACCCACACAAATAAACCCTAACCCATACAAATAAACCCAAACCCATACAAATAAACCCAAACCCACACAAATAAACCCTAACCCACACAAATAAACCCTAACCCACACAAATAAACCCTAACCCTAATCCACACAAATAAACCCTAACCCATACAAATAAACCCTAACCCTAATCCACACAAATAAACCCTAACCCATACAAATAAACCCTAACCCACACAAATAAACCCTAACCCACACAAATAAACCCTAACCCTAACCCATACAAATAAACCCTAACCCACACAAATAAACCCTAACCCTAATCCACACAAATAAACCCTAACCCACACAAATAAACCCTAACCCATACAAATAAACCCTAACCCACACTAATAAACCCTAACCCACACAAATAAACCCTAACCCTAATCCACACAAATAAACCCTAACCCATACAAATAAACCCTAACCCACACAAATAAACCCTAACCCTAATCCACACAAATAAACCCTAACCCATACAAATAAACCCTAACCCACACAAATAAACCCTGACCCACACAAATAAACCCTAACCCTAACCCACACAAATAAACCCTAACCCTAATCCACACGAAAAAACCCTAACCCACACAAATAAACCCTAACCCTAATCCACACAAATAAACCCTAACCCATACAAATAAACCAGGCACCGCAGCAGTTTAGGACATGACAGACATCTGCATCTGACAGTTACCTGAACCCTAACCCTCTTCCTAACCCTAACCCTATTCTTAACCCTCACCCTATTCTTAACCCTATTCCTAATCCTAACCTTATTCCTAATCCTAACCCTATTCCTAACCCTATTCTTAACCCTATTGCTAACTCTAACCCTCTTCCTAACCCTAACCCTCTTCCTAACCCTAACCCTGCATAGTGCACACAGGTTGGTTCAATCATGGCAGAGCTTCCATCATGTGTAAAGCTTGAAAAAACACAAATACCATCATATATATGATTCTATTTTATAACAGTAGAACTGTCAGACAGACCTCAAAATGTTCTGAAGACATTCACATGGTAAACATGTCTTTCTCCTAAAAACAGACCCATCCTGGAACATGTTGGTTCAGTTCCTCTGTAGTTCTGTTCATTTATCCACCGTTTTCTATGTTCATACATGACTATCATTATGAGGGAACCAAAAATGGACACTATGAACATGTCCAAGTCCGTACATGTTTATGTCTGGACTGTGTCTCTGAACACATCACCTGATTTACCCAGTGTGTTTAATGAGGTAAAAAACTAATTTCACAGATTTGACAAACACATGACAATCACTTTAGGAAAAGGGAGGAGTCCAAATCTGAAACAGAAAAGTGCGTTCTTACTTGAAATGATCCTGCAACGCCACGTTGAAGTCGAAGGCATCTCCTCTGTCTGCAAAACCAACACCGATGAAAGCACTGCGACCTGCAAAGAGTCAAAACCAACACCGATGAAAGCACTGCGACCTGCAAAGAGTCAAAACCAACACCGATGAAAGCACTGCGACCTGCAAAGAGTCAAAACCAACACTGATGAAAGCACTATGACCTGCAAAGAGTCAAAACCAACACCGATGAAAGCACTGCGATCTGTTAAGAGTAAAAATAACACTTATAAAAGCACTGCGACCTGCAAAGAGTAAAAATAACACTTATAAAAGCACTACGAACTGCAAAGAGTCAAAACCAACACCTATAAAAGCACTGTGACCTGCAAAGAGTAAAAGCTCACATGAGGAGCATTAAACCCACTGAAAGGAGGTCCCCACTCACTCAGACATGCCCACTCACTCAGACATGCCCACTCACTCAAACACGCCCCCTCACCATTATCATCTCGTATTCGCAGGACGAAGTATCTGCTGGAGTCGCTGACGGTTTCCACGGCGACTCCTGGATACTCCTGGACCGGCGCCTGGGCAAACAGCTCCCCTGGTGTCACAAGGAATCATGGGTAGAAAATGACAGCCCCCTTTAATCCGTGTTTGACTGACAGGCTGCATGTGTCGGCTGTTAAAGATTTGTATTGTGGTCAGAATCTGGACTGGTCTAGTGTGAGATTCCATCTGACAGGGGTGTTTGATCAAAGAAGGACTAGTTTTAAACATGTGGTCAAACTCACAACACAGTGAACCGTTGGAGAAAAGCACTGTATAAAACCCATATATTATTATTATTATTATTATTATTATTATTATTAGATCTGTGGTGTTTATCATGGAATGGACTTTTTTATTTTAGTCCTGCTTCTATCTTTCATCTACTGGTTTGAAATTCATCATTAGTACAGTAAATAACTTTTATTTGAATTACCTGAGACTTAGTTTTATGTCAGACTTAGTTTTACGTTAGACTTAGTTTTACCTGAGACTTTGTCCTCCAGTTTGATGAAGGCCATCTTGGCCCTGGCTGTGATCCTCATCCGACCAGACCAGTCTGGACAATCCAGCTTCCAGTCTGCTGCCCTGTGGACATGAAGTGGACATGGAGTGGACATACAGTGGACATGAAGTGGACCAGGTGGACTTTAGGACACTGTCTTTTCCATTCTGAATCAGTTCTTTTCTATTCTGAATCAGTTCTTTCCAGTGTCAGTCTGATCCCATCAGTCAGATGACTACAGATGGAAACACTGGGTTCATTCCATCACTTAACCCGATCCGAATCCAGAAGAACCGGATCCAGATTCCAGTCGGGTTCCAGTCCCGGTACCGTGTTTCCGGTCTGGTCTCAGTCCCGGTGCCGGTGCTCTACAGACTCGTGACCCCGTCGTGCTTCGGGAGCGTGTGCAACATCGGGAGTGAACACCGGAACCAGGAACCAAGCGGTACAGAACCCATGTAGACCCGGGACCGGACCGGACTGTTGTCTAGACCTGTATGAGACCCGGACCGGCCGGACCTCTGTCTGGACCTGTATGAGACCCGGACCGGCCTGACCTCTGTCTGGACCTGTATGAGACCCGGCTTGGACCGGACCGCTGTGTGTACCTGTATGCGCGGTTGGACGCTCGCGGGGGAATCCGGTAAACGTTAACCTCGGCTTTAACGCAAAGGACCGACTCGTAGTCTCCTTCAGCCGCCATCTTGGATCCGCTGTTATTGATGTGTGAATGGGGGGGGGGAGGGGGGCGTCTGTGTGTGTGGGGGTGGGGGGGTGGGGGGGGTGTTGTGTGCTTGTGTTTTACGACGTCCCAGCTGCTGGACGGCATGTGCATTATACATGATGTATTCTATCCACATCCAAATCAAACAGACAGTTCCTCCTGTTGACTGTGTTTGGACTGTTATTATTACAACCTATTCCATTCAAGTGTGTGTGTGTGTGTGTGTGTGTGTGTGTGTGTGTGTGTGTGTGTGTGTGTGTGTGTGTGTGTGTGTGTGGTGGCGGAGTGGGGGGGCCATAAACAGACAAGTGCTGAAAACGGAAGCGGAAACGTCGTGTAGTTGAAGGTTGTGCAGACCGGAGGGTTGGAGGCTCATTCTACGGTAAATGTTCGGTTCAAAACACGGCGGTGGGTTCGGGCTGTGGCTGAGGGTGGGGGTGGGGGGGGGTTCGGGAACACAAAGTTATCTTTAACGGTAAACATTTAACCGGTCATTGACGGTTTGACGTCACTGAACCGGTCGTCTGCAGCCGCTGTCCGAGGTCCTGAAACTACGAACCCAGGTCCATAAGAACCAGGTCTATAAGAACCAGGTCCGGCTTCAGGTTAGGGGGACACTGGACCTGTGCACCAGTACAGAGCTGGTCTGAACTGGTGTGTCAGTACTGGATCAACTGGAGGTTTCTGTTAGCCTATAGCTCAGCGTTAGCCTGTAGCTCAGCGTTAGCCTGTAGCTCAGCGTTAGCCTATAGCTAAGTGTCGCAGTGCATTTGCACAGACAGGAGCTTCATTTGTCGCAGGTGTGGTGGACACACCTCTTGTTCTTAGAGCCAACTTCTGTCTCAGCTTGTTTTTTCTGTCGACTGTTCCTTTTTTCGGCTCTAGGATCTGGTTTCCTGAGCCGGTCCGGTGCAGTCAGGCTGAGCAGAGCAGCAGAATGAGCCATCTGTGAACAGCAGCACTACATCCCAAACAGGCTCTGTGGTCTACACAGCTGACTCTACTGAAGGTAGGGGACATCACATGCTTTACACTGGTGTACAGGAGTGTTAGATTGGTCCGCGGTGTTAGGACAGTTAGAGTTTTTCTCCAACATCAGACTAATATGAGGTAAGCAGCTCCCGTAAATACAGTCTGAGTTATTCTAATCCTCAGAAGATGGTAACCCTACCCCCGAGAAAACTAAGATCTCCATTAGATAAACCAGTGACAACAGGAGGAAAATATTATCTGTGGTTTGTTTTGAGGTTCAGTGATTTTGTAGAATGAGATGAAAGAAGAAAGCGTTGAACACTGAAAATATAAGTCAATGATCAAACTTTCAATTATTTTTAGGCAAAGGTGGCTATCCTTAACCTGACTTAAAAAAAAAGGACTAAACCTACTAGATGTAGCGCCACACAGTAAACACTACTGTATAATGTAAATGTTCTTCTGAATTGTTTTCTAATGTAGGGAAGTGAGCAGAGGGTTGTGAAGCAGTGGTATGATCAGCCATGTTTCAGTGTGAGAGCAGTCCCAGTTGAGTGGTTCTTATGTTCGGTGTTGACATCAGACCCAGATAAACAGTTCCCTGAGGGTTAGGGTTAGGGTTAGGCTCAGCTCAGGTCTGATCCCACGTCTCTGAGCTGACAGGATTCATTACTCACATGTTTTCTCTGTGTCAGATTGTGCTGTTGTGATTCCCCATCATCCCATCAGACACTATGACGTCTTCCATGCTCCGTCGACAGTTGAAGAACCTGGTCCAGAACTACTCTGAGGCTGAGGTCAAGGTGGGGGAAATAGCGTTTCAGGGGCAGTTAACCCCAATGATTATAACATTAATTCAAATGTTTGTGGTCGAGGGGTTGTAAATACTACTGAACATGTTTTATTGTTATCACTTGTCTTTTTCCATCATTCGTGACCTCGGAACATAAATTCAACCTCTGCACAGCTGACATGTCTGATCGGTGTTTCTCAACGGGGGCGGTACTGCCCCCCAGGGGGCGTTGGGACACGGGTGGCGTTTGAAATGAGAAAGCTGAAAGGGGGGGCGCTGAGACTGAAATGGGGGTGTTAGTCTGTATATCTATCAATATCAAGCAGCATGTTATGTCAGTGGTGAATTTCTTTGATCCCCCCCCACACACACAAACTCCTTCACATTAAGGTCTACAACGTGGTACTGACTGAGCCTAGCGCCAAGCACCCCGTTCTTCTGTGCACTTGTATTTATTTATTTAGTTACAGGACAGTGTGTATTGGCATTATATGCAAATAACCAGATGTGTGCACCAGATTTAGCAGAGAAGCTAATTTCCATCTGTTGTCCTGGACAAACAACCAACAGAATAAAACATCACTAACTGTGTTCACTTCCATTGCAGTACTACAGTACTGAGAACCCCCCCTTTGTGCAGATGTGTTAACTAATGAGACTGTTTGTCCTGTAGGTAAGAGAGGCTACATCCAATGATCCATGGGGCCCTTCCAGCTCTCAGATGGCGGACATTTCAGACCTCACCTATAATGTAGTGGCGTGTAATGAGATAATGACCATGTTGTGGAAACGCCTCAAAGATGACAAAAACTGGAGACACATCCACAAGGTAAAAAAAAATCATATGTGACATAATGATGCCATTAACCCCAATGATTTGTCTTGTAAATGAGGAAAAACAAAAGTAGATGACCAATACAGGCACGTAAAACAAGAAAAAAAAGGAAGACAATTAGAGGCATATTTGTTTGTGTCCAAGGAGGACAAGCTCAAACAGCACAAGACACCAACAGGACTGACGTCCAAAATGTCAACGGGTCCCAGAGTCAGAGTTTGATCATTTGACTCATATATCAGGTATGAAAATGCAGATGATCGACAGTAAATGGACTATCTGAAAAGAGTCAAAGTTCTGTCAAAGAGTGTTGGTCCACAATAATAATCCTAGGTCTTAATACACACAATTATTTATTTACTTCTGTGGTTTTTAGAAAAGTTGTTGACTGCAATGGCCTTCTGATATTACAGTAACTTAATGTTACTGTAACATCACTTCACAACATGGTCATGTGATTCCACGACACATTGGTAACATGCAGTTGTGTGTTTGTGCGTTCCGGTTTAAGGTTTATATTATTGTTTTACGTAGAGTTGTTGATGTCCATGTGTCTTTTCTAGTCCTTGACGCTGTTGGAGTACCTGTTGAAGACCGGTGACGACCGTGTGCTATTGAAAATGAAAGACAACATCTACATTGTCAAAGCCCTCACAGAATATCGCTTTGTAGAGAAAGATGGCAAAGATCAGGTGACTTATCTGTACTCCAGAGTTTGTAAGATCATGTGATTTCCATGACACTCATCCTACCATCATCTCAGTTAACCTCCACACAAGACTCACTTGTTCCCTTTTCTGGTGTCTGTGTATCTGTCCCAGGGTGTAAATGTAAGAGAAAAGGCGAAGGTTGTTCTTGTTCTTATGGAAGACGATGAAAAACTTAAAGAAGAAAGAGACTTTGCCTTCAAGACTAGAGAGAAGACATCCAAAAGTTCCGCTGGTCAGTCCTTTACACCTGACTACCCATTATTAACTCCTGTATTTCTTCTGCTATTTTGTTGCTCTGTCTCCGTTTGAACTCGAAGGCCAAAACCCGTTCGCTCTTTGCTCTGTTTCTGCTAACCAGCGTCCTCAGCCGACACCATCAAGGATCCCAACTATAAGCCGTGCTATGTTCCTGGAGCCACTGGACTTCCATCCTTAGACAACATACCGTCGGTAGCTGACCTGACTGCCTCCTTTACTGCCCGAAAGGAGGAGCGTCTGCGACAGGAAGCTGAGAAGAAGGAGATTGAGAGGAGGGTGAGTCTGGATCATTTTTAATAAGTCTGGACCAGCTGTACATGTAAAGTGTCATTGGATAACTTTTGTCATAATTTGGTGCTGTGTAAATTAAGATTTGATTTGTAAAAACACTCTGAAACAGTCTGGAAAGAAGAAGATCCACAGTTTTTTAGGACTTTATTTTACCTGGTAAAATCAATTGAGAACAGCTTTTCATTTACAATGATGACCTGGCGAGACGCCCCAACAGACAAAAACAGTGACGAAACAGAACACAACAAAAGAAAAATGGACTAAAGGAAACAGTCCAGATAAATCCAAGACTTGGAACTAATGGTGAAGAGACTTGGACGTTAAAAACAACATCAATAACTACTAGGGTGTATGGAGAGAGTTCAAACAGTATTTGTATGTTGAAGACACTGAACTCATCCTCCTCAACAGTCTGTTACATCAAATAGAACTCCTTTAATTTTGAACTGTGATGTTGCAGGCCAATCTGAGTGAAGACGAACTGAAATGGGAGGATGCAAGCAAAGGCGGCAACGTTCAAGACAATGCCTGGGGAGGACAGAAATCAGGGGAAGAGGAAGCAAAACCAGACCCATGGGGAGCTCCCAAAGAACCCAAAGAGGCATCAGGTCCATGGGGTATGCCATCAAGCCCTGACATGAGCGACACACCAGCCACTAGTGATCCCTGGGGGGCACCAACCAAGACTGGAGAAGATCCTTTTATTGCCAAAACTAATGAAGAAGACCCTTTTGCAGCATCAAAAGATCAAAATGATGCCTTTAGTACATCAAAAGATGACCCCTTCAGTGCACCCAAAGACACGGAGGATCCATTTACTGCTAACAATAAACCTGATCCCTTCACTTCAGCAAACAGTGATCCCTTTAGTGCCCCCAAGGACGATCCATTTAATACACCAAAAGATGATCCGTTTAACACTCCCAAGGACGATCCATTTAATACACCAAAAGATGATCCGTTTAACACTCCCAAGGACGATCCATTTAATACACCAAAAGATGACCCCTTCAGTGCGAAAGCATCAACACCCCCTAAAGAGGACCCATTTAGCAGCTCAAAGGATGATCCATTTAACTCCCCAAAAGATGACCCCTTCACTGCACCGATAACACCACCTAAAGAAGATCCATTCACTACAGTTAAAGATGACCCCTTCACTGCACCGACAACACCACCTAAAGAAAATCCATTCACTACAGTTAAAGATGACCCCTTCACTGCACCGACAACACCACCTAAAGAAGATCCATTCTCTACACCCAAAGATGACCCCTTCACTGCACCGACAACACCACCTAAAGAAGATCCATTCACTACAGTTAAAGATGACCCCTTTACTGCACCGACAACACCACCTAAAGAAGATCCATTCACTACAGTTAAAGATGACACCTTCACTGCACCGACAACGCCACCTAAAGAAGATCCATTCACTGCAGTTAAAGATGACACCTTCACTGCACCGACAACACCACCTAAAGAAGATCCATTCACTGCAGTTAAAGATAACACCTTTACTGCACCGACAACACCACCTAAAGATCCATTTTCAGTGGCATCCAGCCCACCAAAAGATGATGTTTCCGATCCTTTCGGTGCCCCTCCTACATGCCCACCCACTGGCGACACAGATGCATGGGGAGCTCCTGCCACTTCTCCACCCGCTACAGGGACCGATCCTTGGGGGGCAACATCGGCACCCCAGGAGACTAAGGATGGAGATCCCTGGGGGGAAGGAACAAGTGCTTCTTCACCTGTTGATAATTCTGATCCATTTGGGGACACATCAAGACCAGATAATGACCCATGGGGAGCTTCAGGTAAGAAACAAATACTGTTTCCATTCTCAAATGCCATTATTCTTCCAAATATGAACACAGTGTGTGATTGCTGAATCTGTTTTGACCCCCCCCTTCCCACCACCACCACTGTGTGAACTGTCCTCTATCCTACAGCTTCAGCCAGAGCAGATGATGCATGGGGTTCACTCAACCCTCCACCAGCCTCTTCCCCATCTAATGACCCGTTTGGAGACGGAGCATCTAAAGGCAGCGACCCATGGGTGGCACCAAGCTCCACCCCCAGCACCGGCACAGGTGAGTCCCGCTTCACTGTCTGAGTGGACTTTGTCTTATCCATTCATCATGAAGCTCACTGTCCAGTATTTGATCGTAGACTCAATGAAAAGTCAGTTTAAATCTTTACTGTGTTTTAAAGCCTGATCACTGTTGCTGATTATTTCTCCCAACAGAACCAACTATTGAATATTAGAATTTAAGGGGCTATAATTAAAGGTTGACAGATTGCAACTGTTGTAGCTACATTGAAATATTAAAGTGTACCTGTAGTGAATTTTCAGTGCTAGCTTTCTCAGAAGATCACGTATCATGCTAGCAGTTCCATCGGTAACTTCCATTATATCCCGTTATCAAGTATGCACAAGGACCAAGTCACTGCTCCGTCAGTTAGACATGGTTCCAGACATGTTTCCTCTTTCACAAGCTGTTCCAGCTCTGGTACTGACCCAAACTGGTTGTATTGTCCCATTACCTGGGCTCAGATGGACTGGTCACCAAGCCCGTGTAGCAGACACCAGTCTAAGAGGACACAGTACTGCCCAGTGCTGGGTCACATTAGAGCAATGGGGGAGTGGAAAGGTTACAACTGAACAACCACCAGTGCCTACTTTTCACTTTATCTGCTCACTGAATGCCGCTTGTTTACTAGTACTCCATCGCCCGGAAACGACAACAGGTACATCACTTAGATCCAGCAATGGCCGCTCCCCATGGGTTCTGCCCACCAGTGTAATTCATGCCAAAAAAAAGTCCCATGTGGTGCATTTATGGTGATTTTTTTTTTTTTTTTTTTCCTACTGAATTTGTGCCATCCTTGCTTGTAAGTGATGCACAAAGCACAATTAATGCCCTAAGCATGATCAGTACAGGTACACTTTAAGAAAACTGGGATTGTTGCTGTAAACCTTTAGAGTAACTTAATGTGACTCATGTTTGTCTGTTTTACATTTAGTTTGTGTGGCCAAATAATGTGCTATAACATGATAAGTGTTAGTGAGAAATGTTTTAGTCCTTAAAGCATGTGGTTAATAGTGAAGGGTATTTCTGTGAAACAATTCCAACAAGTGGTGCCAGGCACAACAAACAAACCCCACCCCTCACACCTACTTCGCCCATTATGTAGTGAAGTAAGTAAATGGGAAGTTTTTAACAAATGATAAAAAATGTGGATTTTGACCTACAGTACCTTTCCCAAAATGTAATGACATCTATTCTAGGTCAGTGGCAGTCTATAAACCCAATTAGGTATGAATTCAACCAATATTTTTACTGGTAAAGTGTTAACAAACAAACCAACTGAACCAAAAACAATACCCCTTGCCTTCCCTTCGGGGGGCGGGGATAAAAATTTGGTACTTAATGGGTTAATTTTTTGTATTAAAATACTGTGTGCTTGTTTGTTTTCTTGAGGAAATCCTGTATTTTGACCTGTTGTAGTAGATGTGTTCCCTTTATATGACATGACCATGACACTCTGCTCACAAACCCTAACCCTAACCCACGTGGTCATGGACTGTCACGTAGAGTTTGTTCTCTTCAGGAAGGCTCCAGGGTCGGGGGGGTTTCTACACAGTTAAACCTGTTGACATGCACATGGTTTGATCTATAATGGAATCATTTATGTCTGATTATACATTGGTTGTCCAAGTTTAAATCCATTTGCATGTGACTTCTGTCTCCTCCATTTCACCTTCATCTTCCATCCAGTCACCAATCAGCTATTGGGAATTAATTAATTAATTAACCTTGTCTTCCACTGTGCTCTCTCTTCCTCCTTCTGC